>NC_139347.1:55158928-55413928 GCF_055883805.1 Amblyomma maculatum | reverse complement strand
TGAGAGGAGGTGAGGAAAGACTGGCGCAGAAATATTTGTGAGCTGAGGGGAGGATGAAAAGTAATTCTTCTTTTTCAGTGAGTGAGAGAGGGCCAGGAACTTTTGCAAAGTGAGGACGCGGATGAGGGAGCAAAAGCAAAATTGAGGCCATCTGCCCATCTTTGTGAGGCCATCTGCTGCTGCTGCTGCTGCTGCTGCTGCTGCTGCTGCTGCTGCTGCTGCTGCTGCTGCTGCTGCTGCTGCTGCTGCTGCTGCTGCTGCTGCTGCTGCTGCTGCTGCTGCTGCTGCTGCTGCTGCTGCTGCTGCTGCTGCTGCTGCTGCTGCTGCTGCTGCTGCTGCTGCTGCTGCTGCTGCTGCTGCTGCTGCTGCTGCTGCTGCTGCTGCTGCTGCTGCTGCTGCTGCTGCTGCTGCTGCTGCTGCTGCTGCTGCTGCTGCTGCTGCTGCTGCTGCTGCTGCTGCTGCTGCTGCTGCTGCTGCTGCTGCTGCTGCTGCTGCTGCTGCTGCTGCTGCTGCTGCTGCTGCTGCTGCTGCTGCTGCTGCTGCTGCTGCTGCTGCTGCTGCTGCTGCTGCTGCTGCTGCTGCTGCTGCTGCTGCTGCTGCTGCTGCTGCTGCTGCTGCTGCTGCTGCTGCTGCTGCTGCTGCTGCTGCTGCTGCTGCTGCTGCTGCTGCTGCTGCTGCTGCTGCTGCTGCTGCTGCTGCTGCTGCTGCTGCTGCTGCTGCTGCTGCTGCTGCTGCTGCTGCTGCTGCTGCTGCTGCTGCTGCTGCTGCTGCTGCTGCTGCTGCTGCTGCTGCTGCTGCTGCTGCTGCTGCTGCTGCTGCTGCTGCTGCTGCTGCTGCTGCTGCTGCTGCTGCTGCTGCTGCTGCTGCTGCTGCTGCTGCTGCTGCTGCTGCTGCTGCTGCTGCTGCTGCTGCTGCTGCTGCTGCTGCTGCTGCTGCTGCTGCTGCTGCTGCTGCTGCTGCTGCTGCTGCTGCTGCTGCTGCTGCTGCTGCTGCTGCTGCTGCTGCTGCTGCTGCTGCTGCTGCTGCTGCTGCTGCTGCTGCTGCTGCTGCTGCTGCTGCTGCTGCTGCTGCTGCTGCTGCTGCTGCTGCTGCTGCTGCTGCTGCTGCTGCTGCTGCTGCTGCTGCTGCTGCTGCTGCTGCTGCTGCTGCTGCTGCTGCTGCTGCTGCTGCTGCTGCTGCTGCTGCTGCTGCTGCTGCTGCTGCTGCTGCTGCTGCTGCTGCTGCTGCTGCTGCTGCTGCTGCTGCTGCTGCTGCTGCTGCTGCTGCTGCTGCTGCTGCTGCTGCTGCTGCTGCTGCTGCTGCTGCTGCTGCTGCTGCTGCTGCTGCTGCTGCTGCTGCTGCTGCTGCTGCTGCTGCTGCTGCTGCTGCTGCTGCTGCTGCTGCTGCTGCTGCTGCTGCTGCTGCTGCTGCTGCTGCTGCTGCTGCTGCTGCTGCTGCTGCTGCTGCTGCTGCTGCTGCTGCTGCTGCTGCTGCTGCTGCTGCTGCTGCTGCTGCTGCTGCTGCTGCTGCTGCTGCTGCTGCTGCTGCTGCTGCTGCTGCTGCTGCTGCTGCTGCTGCTGCTGCTGCTGCTGCTGCTGCTGCTGCTGCTGCTGCTGCTGCTGCTGCTGCTGCTGCTGCTGCTGCTGCTGCTGCTGCTGCTGCTGCTGCTGCTGCTGCTGCTGCTGCTGCTGCTGCTGCTGCTGCTGCTGCTGCTGCTGCTGCTGCTGCTGCTGCTGCTGCTGCTGCTGCTGCTGCTGCTGCTGCTGCTGCTGCTGCTGCTGCTGCTGCTGCTGCTGCTGCTGCTGCTGCTGCTGCTGCTGCTGCTGCTGCTGCTGCTGCTGCTGCTGCTGCTGCTGCTGCTGCTGCTGCTGCTGCTGCTGCTGCTGCTGCTGCTGCTGCTGCTGCTGCTGCTGCTGCTGCTGCTGCTGCTGCTGCTGCTGCTGCTGCTGCTGCTGCTGCTGCTGCTGCTGCTGCTGCTGCTGCTGCTGCTGCTGCTGCTGCTGCTGCTGCTGCTGCTGCTGCTGCTGCTGCTGCTGCTGCTGCTGCTGCTGCTGCTGCTGCTGCTGCTGCTGCTGCTGCTGCTGCTGCTGCTGCTGCTGCTGCTGCTGCTGCTGCTGCTGCTGCTGCTGCTGCTGCTGCTGCTGCTGCTGCTGCTGCTGCTGCTGCTGCTGCTGCTGCTGCTGCTGCTGCTGCTGCTGCTGCTGCTGCTGCTGCTGCTGCTGCTGCTGCTGCTGCTGCTGCTGCTGCTGCTGCTGCTGCTGCTGCTGCTGCTGCTGCTGCTGCTGCTGCTGCTGCTGCTGCTGCTGCTGCTGCTGCTGCTGCTGCTGCTGCTGCTGCTGCTGCTGCTGCTGCTGCTGCTGCTGCTGCTGCTGCTGCTGCTGCTGCTGCTGCTGCTGCTGCTGCTGCTGCTGCTGCTGCTGCTGCTGCTGCTGCTGCTGCTGCTGCTGCTGCTGCTGCTGCTGCTGCTGCTGCTGCTGCTGCTGCTGCTGCTGCTGCTGCTGCTGCTGCTGCTGCTGCTGCTGCTGCTGCTGCTGCTGCTGCTGCTGCTGCTGCTGCTGCTGCTGCTGCTGCTGCTGCTGCTGCTGCTGCTGCTGCTGCTGCTGCTGCTGCTGCTGCTGCTGCTGCTGCTGCTGCTGCTGCTGCTGCTGCTGCTGCTGCTGCTGCTGCTGCTGCTGCTGCTGCTGCTGCTGCTGCTGCTGCTGCTGCTGCTGCTGCTGCTGCTGCTGCTGCTGCTGCTGCTGCTGCTGCTGCTGCTGCTGCTGCTGCTGCTGCTGCTGCTGCTGCTGCTGCTGCTGCTGCTGCTGCTGCTGCTGCTGCTGCTGCTGCTGCTGCTGCTGCTGCTGCTGCTGCTGCTGCTGCTGCTGCTGCTGCTGCTGCTGCTGCTGCTGCTGCTGCTGCTGCTGCTGCTGCTGCTGCTGCTGCTGCTGCTGCTGCTGCTGCTGCTGCTGCTGCTGCTGCTGCTGCTGCTGCTGCTGCTGCTGCTGCTGCTGCTGCTGCTGCTGCTGCTGCTGCTGCTGCTGCTGCTGCTGCTGCTGCTGCTGCTGCTGCTGCTGCTGCTGCTGCTGCTGCTGCTGCTGCTGCTGCTGCTGCTGCTGCTGCTGCTGCTGCTGCTGCTGCTGCTGCTGCTGCTGCTGCTGCTGCTGCTGCTGCTGCTGCTGCTGCTGCTGCTGCTGCTGCTGCTGCTGCTGCTGCTGCTGCTGCTGCTGCTGCTGCTGCTGCTGCTGCTGCTGCTGCTGCTGCTGCTGCTGCTGCTGCTGCTGCTGCTGCTGCTGCTGCTGCTGCTGCTGCTGCTGCTGCTGCTGCTGCTGCTGCTGCTGCTGCTGCTGCTGCTGCTGCTGCTGCTGCTGCTGCTGCTGCTGCTGCTGCTGCTGCTGCTGCTGCTGCTGCTGCTGCTGCTGCTGCTGCTGCTGCTGCTGCTGCTGCTGCTGCTGCTGCTGCTGCTGCTGCTGCTGCTGCTGCTGCTGCTGCTGCTGCTGCTGCTGCTGCTGCTGCTGCTGCTGCTGCTGCTGCTGCTGCTGCTGCTGCTGCTGCTGCTGCTGCTGCTGCTGCTGCTGCTGCTGCTGCTGCTGCTGCTGCTGCTGCTGCTGCTGCTGCTGCTGCTGCTGCTGCTGCTGCTGCTGCTGCTGCTGCTGCTGCTGCTGCTGCTGCTGCTGCTGCTGCTGCTGCTGCTGCTGCTGCTGCTGCTGCTGCTGCTGCTGCTGCTGCTGCTGCTGCTGCTGCTGCTGCTGCTGCTGCTGCTGCTTATGGGTGGCTCTCTAGAGGAGTGCTTACGCATGCTGGCCGTTGCGCGCGTTTGCGAGCCTGTATGTATATTAGCCGTTGGCTGATAATTTGCATAGAACTTCCGCCGCGTTGAAATGTGTTGTGTAAACCTTGTCCCCGCCATTTGATTTCGAGCTAAATCGCTTATCCTTTCTCTGCAGGTATTTGAATTTCCCTTTACCTCGTTTTTGCGGTGTGACGACGTCCTCTGCATAATGACCTCGGTGACGACGACTACAAGCTTTCCTTTTGTGTGACCTCCACGAGCCTCTGCGCATTTCCTTGCAGACCATAATGAGTAAAAAATTTATCCACAATAGCCCACTGAAAGCGACGAGTAAAGTTTGCTTCATTGGGTGGAATCAGTACAATAATTAATGGGCTTTTAAGTGAAAAGGCGTCTCCTTGACCGCTGCACGAGCGGACTCTGGGCCAAATTCGAGCACGTGGGGTGATTTCATGAAAGTCAACTCGTCAGTACAAGGACGTCTGTGCGTTTCGTTACAATTCGAGTGCAGCCTCAGTGGTCACGGGCTCGAATCTGCGAACTCTGCGTAGCAGCGTACTAACGTATACATGGTCGGTCGACCCTCACAGCGGACGACTCAAATCAATCAGTCTGAGTTTGAAGCACCTGCGTGACATATATGACGAAAGCCTGCTGCCATTTTGTGCAAACATTCGCGTCAGATCTTGCTATAATAATGCGCATGGCTAACCACGTGTGTCTCAATCGCTCACGGCAAAGCGTTAGGGGTCCGGACATTGGTCATTTTGTTCGTTCCACACAGCGCGCAATCTTTTGCGTGCGCAGGCATAGTGACGTATGCGACTGGAACGTCTAACGATTTCGTTCCTAAATGGTCTATGCAGCAATGCACATCGAGCGTGCACGGTTTTAACTGCTTGCCTCTCCAGCATGCTCTTTTTTTTAGACCACGTTTAGCCCACGCGCCAATTGTGGCTTCTCCGAATCCAGCCGCGTTCTCAAATGGATTTCTCGGACTTTTGCGGACGGGGCCCTCTGTATAATGGGCGCCCTAAACAAATCGTACCTGCGCATCATACCACTGTTGCATCATTTGCTTACTCTGCCTTGCCTTAGTTAATTTGCTTTAAGAATGTCAAATTAATTAGCCCAATCGATCTGTTATTGTTTTTAACTTCTTTTCTTTTCTATTTCTTGCTTCCTCCGAAGGGAATTTGCCCGCTTTTGTGGAAGCACCTTACGTATGTAACATTCTTCTCTTCTCCACCTCCGCTAGGTTTCCTCTTATTTTTTTCTTTTTTTTTTCAGTTCTTTTCTTGCGTTTTTAACTTTTATTGAATTGGACCACGGGAGTTGTCTTGCTTTTCGCCCTTTCTGCATATTCGGTGATGTTTGGTTCCTCCAAAGACAGAGAGCGAGAATTCTCTCTCTCTCTCTCTACAGTGATCTGGATCTGGGAGCTCATTATCATTTTACCCCAATGAAGAACGGTCCACCACCCGAGACTGTCAGTAAAATAAAATAAGATAATCGAGCAAGTTGTAGTGTGACATCCTTATTATATACAAATATGCGATCACAGACACAGAGTCATGAGTGATATATGGACGCTATACTCCCTTTAAATGTCGAACACAGTCATACGCTGTAAGACTATCTGTTGAATGTGAACCGAATATAAGGATCATCCATGAACAATATAATTAAATGAAAAATTGTTTTTCCTCTTTCTTAGTCGGTTCAAATTCATCCTCGTTATTGTTGCAGCGGAATCGCCTGGAGTGAATGTAACTATACCCTGTGCATTTCTGTGCTTGAAATAGCCAGTCGCTGCTGATGAGCAGTTTTTAGTTATGATGCATCTTTTATCTAAATTCTCAAGCAAACATTAGGAACCATCAATGCCTTCCTCCACTGCTCGCTCGCTTCACTCACTCGCCCGATCCCTCAGCTAATTGTAAAGCTCCTATCTCTAAGACATCGGCAGTCAGCAACAACCAATATCCCAATCCCGCCTATTGTTGTGATCATTTTTGATGTTAGTTACACATTATAGGTGCCTTGCTCGCTCACAGTGTTAGGACACCCGACAGTGTCAAAGAGAATGATCGCCTCCATCAGCAGCATGACATTCATACCTGGCGATTTAAAACCGTTCCCACTTTAATCACTCTTTGAGGCGCTTTTTCGGTGTTCGCAGAACGATTGGGGGTGCGTAAATCAGAAGAAGGTCGTTGCACAAACTTGCGAAGCGGATCTTTTCCGCATTCCCACGTTGATCAAGCGAACACGGCAGGGGACCAGGAAGTGCCGCCAATGTATGCCTTCGTCTCTTAGGTCAACTGGCTTTACGTGCTAATCCTAGCTCCTTTAGAAGCGCACTCCCCGACTAAAGAACTGATGGAATGGTGTGACACCACCCAGCTTCCGAACATCACTGGTTTTGGTTTGGTTTGGTTTGTGGGGTTTAACGTCCCAAAGCGACTGAGGCTATGAGAGACGCCTTAGTGGAGGACTCCGGAAATTTCGACCACCTGGGGATCTTTCACGTCGCTGACATCGCACAGCACACGGACGCCTCTTCGTTTCGCCTCCATCGAAACGCAGCCGCCGAGGTCGGGTTCGAACCCGGGTATTCGGGACAGTAGTCGGGCGTCTTACCACTGCACCACCCCGGCGGGGCATCACTGGTTTTATATATGACCTCGCAGAGAGGTAATATTTTCGAACGGTACGCGTTAGGTACTCTTGCGAGTGAGTCCATATCAATTAAGCGCTATGTATGCCAGTGTGGTCTTCGTGCGTCAGTATATGGGATTGTCCTTTTGTTGTCCTTCTGTCAACAGTAAAAGAGAAAAAGCAAATGTAGGGAAGGGGGTCCCGTACAGGTATATTCTCGAGACTTAAAGAAACACTAAAAATGAAAATGAAGTTGGCCTGTATCAATGGAATACCAGCTTCTATTTACGAAGAATACCAGTCTTACTCAGAGCACAGCTCTTCAAAGGTGAAACCAAGTTACAGAACTATTTTCATTAACTGCGTCGTCATATTCATCTCTACTATCACCGCCGCCAACACCACAATAATAATAATAATAATAATAATAATAATAATAATAATAATAATAATAATAATAATAATAATAATAATAATAATAATAATAATAATAATAATAATAATAATAATAATAATAATAATAATAATAATAATAATAATAATAATCAATCAATCAATCAATCAATCAATCAATCTTTATTTAATGTGCGCAGGAACAACCATGTGGTCCTTGTGCTGCAGCACAAAAAAAAAATGAAAAAGCACAAACATGTTTACACACACAGAGAGAACACAAAAAAAAGAAATAAATAATACATGAAATGAAACTGAGACGAAAAGTATCACGGAAATTAAGCAAACAATGAGTATCATCACTTATATACACAGTGAGAGAATTTTTTAGCACACCAGGAAATAAAGAAAAAAAAAAAGAACGGTAGGTAGAAGAGAAAAAAAAAACAGATAACTGACATTGATTATAGTAATATAGAAATATACATAAAATAAACAACCATTCCAGGCGCAACAAGTGCATGGTACTTAAAACACAGGCTAGAAATACAGAATAATACAATAAAGAAGTAAAATTGAACAAGGGACAGTAAGATTCGAATATAAAGTTTAAAGTTGAAATATAAGCAAGAAACGGATAAAAAGTAGTTCAAGATACAGACAGCATTGAACAGGAGAAAAAGCAAAAAGTGAAGTAAATACAATTTAAGGCTAGAAAGTGGGAGTTATATGTGATAAAGTACTATTTAGAATACAACGCTACGAACATCCAATGTAAATGAACAGAGCGAGTTTTGGAAGATGTCAAGGTGAGGACAAAAAGAGTTAAATAACCACTGCATCCTGTCCAGAGGGGAGTGGGAATGAAGAGGAGAAACCTGAAATGGTCTGAATTCCCTCATGCTCTTTCGCGGAACGCGCAGTAGGATGTACTCTAAGAGCTGAGGGCACATAATGTGGCCATGAAGGAGTTTGTACAGAAATATGATATCAAGTCTGATACGACGGCAGTGAAGGGAAGGAAGATTCAGTTGGGCGCTCCTGGTGGAGCGAGAGGGGGAAGTTAATAATAATAATAATAATAATAATAATAATAATCAATCTTTATCAATCAATCAATCAATCTTTATTTAATGTGCGCAGGAACAACCATGTGGTCTTTGTGCTGCAGCACAAATAAAAAAAAAGAAACAAAAATGAAAAAGCACAAACATGTTTACACACACAGAGAGAACACAACCAAAAAAAATAAATAAATAAATAATACATGAAATGAAACTGAGACGAAAAGTATCACGGAAAGTAAGCAAACAATGAGTAGCATCACTTATATACACAGTGAGAGAATTTTTTAGCACACCAGGAAATAAAGAAAAAAAAAAAAGAACGGTAGATCGAAGAGAAAAAAAAACAACAACAAATAACTGACATTGATTATAGTAGTATAGAAATATACATAAAATAAACAACCCTTCCAGGCGCAACAAGTGCATGGTACTTAGAACACAGGCTAGAAATACAGAATAATACAATAAAGAAGTAAAATTAAACAAGGGACAGTAAGATTCGAATATAAAGTTTAAAGTTGAAATACAAGTAAGAAACGGATAAAAAGTAGTTCATGATACAGACAGCATTGAACAGGAGAAAAAGCAAAAAGTGAAGTAAATACAATTTAAGGCTAGAAAGTGGGAGTTATATGTGATAAAGTACTATTTAGAATACAACGCTACGAACATCCAATGTAAATGAACAGAGCGAGTTTTGGAAGATGTCAAGGTGAGGACAAAAAGAGTTAAATAACCACTGCATCCTGTCCAGAGGGGAGTGGGAATGAAGAGGAGAAACCTGAAATGGTCTGAATTCCCTCATGCTCTTTCGCGGAACGCGCAGTAGGATGTACTCTAAGAGCTGAGGGCACATAATGTGGCCATGAAGGAGTTTGTACAGAAATATGATATCAAGTCTGATACGACGGCAGTGAAGGGAAGGAAGATTCAGTTGGGCGCTCCTGGTGGAGCGAGAGGGGGAAGTTGCGCAAGGAAAGCGATAATGAAATATCCGTAAAATTTTTTTTTGTACTCTGTCAACCTTGTCCAAGTTCGATTTGCAGGTGCCATTCCAAACAACCGACGCATACTCCAAGACCGGCAGGCATATGGACAGGTACAGTTTTAGGAACGGAAGTGGAGTATGGAACTCTCTCGAAAGTCTGCAAACGAATCCGAGTGTGCGCATAGCCCGCTGAGCAATGCGGTTAGTGTGAGAGGAGAAGCTGAGGGTGCGGTCAGTAATAATAATAATAATAATAATAATAATAATAATAATAATAATAATAATAATAATAATAATAATAATAATAATAATAATAATAATAATAATAATAATAATAATAATAATAATAATAATAATAATAATAATAATAATAATAATAATAATCACTAGCGCTACTATAATCAATTATAAGCTAAATGCAACGTCATTTTCATCGTTATGCCATCATTATCCTGATCACTAAGTGCATCGTCATTATCATTGCTACTTCATCATTATCGTTATCACTAATTGCATCGCCATTTGGTATGGAGAAGGCAGGAACGCTAGACAAGAAGATAGGTTTCTCGAGTGCCCAGTGTACAAATAGAACGTAACAACAAACGTACAAATAGAACGTTGTGCGGCGGAATGCTTTATAAAACAGTAATCCACAGATTTCAAATCAATACTGAGACGTAAATGGCACGGCACAGTTCACACAATTCGAAAGAAAAATCAAACATAAGAACAAATTCAATCATTATAATATAGGTTTTTGTTTAGGAGCGAGTTTTCGCATTGTTTTTAAATAATTATGCGCTACTGATGCTTAACAAATGTCCTATTTTGTTTATTATATCGACAGAAGAATAAAAAAAAACGTTTGTTTCCAATAGTTGGTTCTTACCTTTATGCGTTACATTAGCTGCGTTCACACAAAATTGGCGAAAGTCGAGTTTCTCCCCCTTTTAGACGGAAAGAATAAAACATCGAAGGAGAGAACAGGAGGCTAGTCATTCGTTTCCTTCTCGAAATGGTTATTGGCTTTGTTAGCAGTTCCCATAACCATTGCCTCATAACAAAGTTTAAAGTGGGCAAGGGCACTGCTTATTTGTAGCTTGAGCCAAAATAAAAGCAAAACGCTAATTTATGAAGTATGGCTATGTTTCTTGTGAGCTCTCTAAAAATGATTTACATGCGCATACCAGGCTAAATCCTCACAAAAGAATAGTTCCAGAAATACATTGTCACCAACACACGTAGCAAGCAGCACAACAACCGAGCTGGCCCTTTTTTAATCAAGCGAAGCTCGAGAGAGACGAGGATGACGCTTAGCCACGTGCCAAGACATTCGGCCGGTTGGTGGCAGCAGAAGATGGTCCGCGGTGTGGCAATATGTTTTTTTGCCCGCGTATCCTCTTATCTTGCGTATCTAATTTTAAGCTCGGTGTCAACTTCTCCTGCGCGGATTAATACAATGTATGCGGTCTTTCTTTTTTTACATTTAACCGCAATGCCGGCATGCAGCCATTGTGACAATTGCTTTGGATTGCTGGAAGTTGAGCAAGCATACAAAACTCTAGGTGGAGTTCTCGCTATAAAGCCTTTGCGCCTGAATCTACTGAATGCAAAGTTCTTGAAATACATAGAGAGAGCTCTTCCTGTTTTCAAGCAATGTGGTGTCAGGGGATCACGTGTGCATATGGGCGCGCTGAAGAAAACTAGCTTCGTGTTTAGGAAAAGGCGTCCAACCCTGCTCGGCCTCTCTGACATACTGAGCATGCAGAGGCCGATTCATGCGGCAGACCTGAAGGCCGCGGGCCGCTCATCCCGCGCATCCCGTGCTCATACGCCACTGCAAACTTATACCCGTGTTACACGGACGACTTCAACGGCAGTTCAGTTTAACGGCAGTTCAGTTTTTCAACTGCCGTTCAGTTAACTGAGCTGTGCCTGCTGTTACACGACCAAATTCGCGTTCAGTTGGATCTGTTCAGTTGACATTATAACCACGTGACCTCGCACATAAACCGAACTAAAAATATTCGCAAAACAGCATATACATGTTTTTTCTTCAAATAATTGTCTGTTCGCATGTATATTTACAATTTTTCTGTGTATTTTGCGCTGTGATCGCAATTTTGCCATAATGATGGTAAAGTTTTAGCCAAGACTATCCGATGAGGATCGGCTAGAGCCACTTTCTGGCGCTGCTTCTTTGTCGTTTTGCATGGTGTATCGTGGCTGGGTGTTCGCCGCAAGCTAATGTTACAGTGCCTTCCCGCAATCTATTCCGGTCCACTTGCCATTTAGTGTTTGATTGCAGCGGTGCGCTTTTTCGGGGAGCCTTTTTGCTCACTGACTCGTGCAAACATCGGTATGTCTTTGAGCCGTTTGGGAAATCAGCGTGATGAGCTATGCCTTCTTCTTGCTCAACAGCAGGCTTTGCTTTCTGCCAAAAGAAGCGAGTTACATGTTTTAAATATAAAGCGATCCGCAATCAGAAAGAAGAGGCAAGCGGCGGAGAAGCGATGCCGCTTTCTCATGATGTGCGCATTAAGAATGTGCACGAAGGAGCCACGACTGTGGACACTACCTCGACCTCCGTCCTGGTACGACACCACAGTACCAATGCTTTCTGACCAAGACTTCAAAGCGAACTTTCGGGTTACGCGGGAGACGTTCGCCTATATCCTGAGCGCATGTGGACGGCTTGAACGCATAGACACGAACATGAGGAGAGCCATCCCACTGGACAAACGGGTTGCGTTGTCTCTCTACAGACTCGCAAGTTCCGGGGAGGAAAGATCAATAGCGAACTTGTTTGGAGTGAGCCGCCCATCGGTGAATATTATCTTTCGCGAGTTCTGTGACATTGTTGTGGACGAACTGGAGCCAATAGTAGTGAAGATGCCCCCAAGAGATGGCATCGATGAACATGTGCGACAATTTTCAGCCGTGACTGGTTTTCCGCAAGGCTTCGGTGCTCTTGATGGATGTCACATCAAAGTGTCACCCCCGAAAGAAAACGCACAAGATTATTATAACTATAAGGGGTGGTATAGCATTATATTGCTCGCAGTGGTTGACCACACGTACAGGTTTATGTACACAAACGTAGGATCACCTGGCAGAAACCACGATTCCGAAGTTTACAAACGCACAGTGCTGCCTCATTTAGCAAGCACAGGTTTTTTCTCTGTGTCGCAAAAGTTGATTGAGGGAGAGAGTATTGGTGCAGTTTTGCTATGTGACCAAGCCTTCCCCCTCGAGCCCCATCTCATGAAGCCATATCCCCATCGGCACACTGGGGATGAGGTTGTGAGCACATTCAACTACTCCCTCTCAAAAGCAAGGAGAGTGGTAGAAAACGCCTTCGGGAGATTGAAGGCGCGATTCAGGATCTTGAAAGGTCTTGAATGCGATATTGGTAATGCCAATCGCATTGTGCGAACATGCTGCACTATTCATAACATTTGTGAACAGATGAGAGATGAATGCGACTCCCACTGGGCTGAAGAAGGTGGGCATCGACTTCCTCAACCTGTCTGCTCCAGCAGTGCAACAAGTTTGTCTGCAGAAAGAGTGCGGCGTGCTTTGGCGAGGCACCTCCACACCACGAATGTGTAAGTTTCACTGCTGCTTTTGTAATCTGTTAAGACCAAACAAAATTTCAGTAATGAGGGGTGATTGCAGGCCTTTTTGCCAACAGCCTTGGCTTTATGTGGCAGCATTGTAACAGCATGACAGTCACATATATCTGCTGAAAACGTGTGTACGTTTGGGTGCACAAAGAAGACATGTTCAAGCCTTTACATTTTATTTGTTGTTCCTTTCACAGTAACGTGATATAACTTTTACGAGCTCACGTTGAATATCATTGGCCTCCTTCTGGAGGCGATTTGCCCTTCTGGCAATTCTCAGCTCCTGCTGCGAGAACTGGGCTGATCTTTCAGTTTCGGCCTCGTAGGCATTCATCATTCTGTCCAGTGTTGCGTTGCGCCGAACCCTCCGGTGACCGGGTCGCCTGTTTTCCGTTTCAGCCGGGCTCCCACTTTGTGATGCAGTACACGATGGGCCAGCTGTATCGCCGAGCAGGTCGCCCAGGCCCAGCGCAGTTGAGTCATCATTTGGTGCTGAGGCCAACACCTGTGCGCCGGCTGCCATCTCCGTGACCACCTCCAGCTAAAAGAAGAGAATGGTTTCATAATCAACCAAAGTGAACTTGCTTGTATGTGCTTTATATTGCCATTTATGTTAACTTGGCCTAAAAATGGCACTTGCAGAAACCTGTACCTTTTTCAATACATCATTCGCATCTAATACTTCTTTTGCACTCTGCTATATTTACTACATGATGAACGATTAAATAATTTGCAGACAAATTTCTCTCTTCATGGTACTGCTATACATAATATGATATTAAACAGAAAGCCCACAAGACTGAACCGTGCAATATATCAGTCTGCTCTCTCTCTCTCTTTTTTTTTTTTTTTTTTTTTGCTGTTTCAAGTTTGTAGTGCACACATGATATTACATACATAATAAATAAGTACAAAAGGAGTTCCCATAGTGAAAATTACTCTACTGGAATCTCCCGAACTAGTTAGGAAGTATGAAAGGCAGCAGCGGTAACATCAAATGTAAAAAGTAAAACTACAGTATGTTCTAACAAATATAACTCGAGAGGAAAGGGAGAAAAAAAAATGTATGCTTAAATTATAGAATACCCACACAGAAGTGACCGTAGACAGAACGACAAGTATCATAGCAAAACAATATAAGCAAGAACAGCAGCATAGTGTTAAGTAATACAAAAGAATACAAGTATGCATTATTCAAATATTTACTACAAACAAGTGAACATGTACAAAAACTAAGGTTTACTCTTACTTCAGTGAGCACTTTTGTGGTATTAAGGTTCATTTGATTCAAAATCACTTTACAATAATGACTTGAGTGAAAGCATTGCAACTCGCACACACCTGGTAACTTTCCTCCAGGAGGCTCCTGTCATTGCAAGGCAATGATCCTAAAAACCTATGTAGGCTATGAAAATATGGCCATTGGATGGCCGCAGAGCCAGTAGCACATCTGCTGTGCTTTCTGTAAATAAGAGAAGCGTCAACAACAGCTATTGCCTTGTAAATGCAGCAACACAATTTGTTTCGATTCAAGGCAAACAATGTAGTAATTGAGAAAAAAAATAAAAATGAATAGTCACTCACTGATACAAAATGCATTTCAGATATCAATGTGAACACAAAGTTTTACAACAGAACCAGGAATTTGTAACACTGGCAAATTCATCTGTTTCTCTAGTGTCACTCTACCTATATTTTCCACATTTTGGATGTACTCTACTTTTTGAAAAGCCATCTTAACAATTCCTCTGATTCTACCTGGCACTTCTCTTTGTTGTGGCTTTCCTTCCCCGCACCCCACATTTAAGAATAACTTGAAGATGTATTTGTTGAATTGCTGATTTTTTTATGCGTTTCACCTGCGTTATTACTTTTGCGTCTTGTCTGTATATTTATGTATTGTGCGAAATATGTTCTAATAAAGTTTCACTTTCGCTACAGAAGAAAAGTACTCTGAAGATTATTTATGCAAGGCTAAAAAATCGCAGGCGCACAATCAAATGACAATGACTGCACGTGCTACAAAGTAAACAATGTCGCTGCGCTTTTTCTTGGGTCTGCAGGTCGTGAAAACAGTGCTTTAGGCAGTAAAACTTCTATTAAATAATTATCAACACCCAGCCACTTACCTGTAGAGTTGGTTTAAATTTTCCAACTTCTGTCGGACCTGTTTCACCGTCACGTGCACCTCTGTACTGCCTAGCAATGCATTGAACGTGGCGGTCATTTCTGCATAAACTGGCGCGTTGTGCCTTTGGCCTCTAAGCTGCGGAAGATAATCCTCCCACAGATTAATTAGCACTCTGGTCATTTCGTCAGTCCAAACGAAGCGCCTCTGCGCCGCCGCGGCCGCTGTCGCACCGTTCACTGCCGCTTCCATGTCAGCCTGCCACTGTGTGACTGCGCTATTGAATTCCCGCGGGATAGTCAACGCACGTGGGTAAACAAACCACTGCCTTGGTCACGTGACCATGCGCCAAACCTACTAACAATGCAAAATAAGCTCTTGAATTGTTTATTTTTACATTTTATGCATTTGTTTAAGGCTTTTTGATGTATTTATGCTTTTATTTGCCTTGTTTTCTTGGCTCCGAATTTTTACTTGCCGTGGCCCACAAAGCCAAGACAATCCATGTTGCCAACTCGGCCGATGCAGCCCCGTCCGCTGACCGCCATCTTGTCAGTTGACCGATTCAACGGCGACCCCCGACCTCAGTTGAACTGAACTGCAGTTCAGATTTCAACTACAGTTGGCGCTGCCGTGTAACATCGCTAACTGCAGTTCAGTTCAACTGACCGCTAACTGAACTGCCGTTGAAAACGCCCGTGTAACAGGGGTATTAACGGACCTTTTTCAGGTAGCGCTACAGCGCATGCGCGAAGCCTCCTCGGCCGCCATTGTCGCCGGGATGCAACGCGAAAATAGGGGGAGGACACGTGCTTTTTTAAATACGACGTCCCTCGCTTCATTCACGCGACGAAATGCTGCACAATAATTGGGTACAGTGCTAGCATCTGCTAGGCCTTCGGAATGGATGCACTGTATTGTCCCCGCCTTCCCCAGCTTGCTTCAACAGAGATGACGCAGCCAGATTCACCAGCTTTCTCTTGTCACTGTCATGGTTTATCTGGGGGTGGGAGGGGGGAGCTTGTGTCAAGGTATATGACAGATGACTCACGCGTCTTTGCACAGACTAGACGAGATCAGCCCTGCACTGTATGGAAACTAAGCCCAGGGAGGAATTTCTGCACAAATTCTCGGTAACCCGTCCTGTCAATCGTATTTCTCCTGGCAGCCGCAAGAGGGGTGCGCTACTGGAAAAAAAAGCAGAGCCGTAGTGTACAAGAAGACCGGATGAGCCGCGACGCACCTGCGGCATGCAGCTGCTAAGCGGGTGTGAACAGCAGCTTGCCTATAAACCACTGGTATAACAGCCACCCCCCCCCCCCCCCCCCATCTCAGAAAAAAAGAACTGTGAGAGCGGCAAGCTGCTCGCCTCTGCTGCCTGACAAGGGCAATCGCCACGACACAAGCGGACAGAAAATAATGATCACGAGTTGCGTCGATGAGCATCTTGCGTTATTGGCGCGAACCAGGGTCGCCAAGGCTGGCTTTGTTGCAACTACGCAAGTCAAAAGACGACGCGGCCATTCAGTAGGGCAGAAGCATACCTTTTCGACTACAAAGATGCCTCTCGTGCTGAACTTGTCCCCAAAACAGGTTTGTAGTGCCTCCCGTCCTTTCTTGCTATCGCTGGGCACAGCTCGAGTGCTTCAGATTTTAGATAGCAGATGCCGCTATCGGCAACACTCTCCGTACGCCCCAAATTCTTTTTCTTTCTCTTCCAATAACGGCTATGGTACATTTCTGTGCCCACCCGATGCAATTAAAAGGGGAAATCTACATCATCATTATTTTCTTTTCTTTTTGATTATTCAATAAATCACTACCCCCCACCATGCCGTGGTGAAGGGGTCGTCACTTGGTAGGGAAGCTGACCAAGAATTCAGTAGAGGGTCCACAAAGCGCTCAAACGGTCGATGCAGTGAGCTGTCGCAACTTTTGATCGCTTATTGTGAGATCGATAAACCTTTGAAACGTAAGCTCTAAACGACAGTTAATACGGAGCCGCATTACAATAGAACTCTGCACTGACTCTAAAGATCACCGTATCGCACATCTAGTCAAGTATGGGTAAATAGGAGAGTACAGGTTGTACTTGTTCGGCTAACCATTATGTGCAAGGAGGTGACCAGAAGAAAGAGGACTTCGGAGGTAGGAGTGAAGGCGGAAGGCAGAGCGCTGTTGCCAGGATAACATTTTTTTTTTTTTTTTTTTTTTTGTGCTGTATCATAGTTGCAAAATAGAAAAATTAAACAGATGCAAATTTGGTTCGTACTAGTCGCCGCTAAATGGCGACGCCTTTTCCTCGCATGGAATGAACTCCCAGCGGGCAAGCAGTAAAAATGTTTACGTGCTTTAAAATATCCGGCCCCCTTCCTCGACATGGTCAGTGGTCATCACGTGACTGAGAACAGCTAAAGAGCTAGATGCCAGTGCATGTGAATAAATGTTCACACCGGCATGTTGTGTGGGGCCTCGACCACTTTTGATCGATTCCTCACGTTAGCAGAATCCCATACAGGCTGCGACTAACGGGACTAAAGCCCTTTAGGTCCCCTGTTCAGGAAGTGCTCATATGTGATGTTTGACCGGAGAAAGTCTGCGGTGGTAGGCGTTTATTAGAAACGAATCAAATAGAAAGAAAACAATCTCCTAAACGTATACTGAATAAAAAAATTGCAGCCGAGATTTCCAGCGCAGATGGTAGCTATCGCATTGGGAGTGACCAAAACAATCCACTTTATGAACAGAAATGAGCAGAAAGTAAGTATTTTAATGAATATTTCTCAAATCACCGCACCTAGCGGGCTCCTGTGAAAGCTCTAACAAAATCAGATATCACGTCACATTTACCTGCGTACCCCGCCGGGGTGGCGCAGTGGTTACGGCGCTCGACTACTGTTCCCAAGGACGCGGAATCGAATCCCGGCCTCGGCAGCCGCTTTTCGATGGAGGCGAAAAGCAAGGCGCCCGTGTGCTGTGCGATGTCAGTGCACGTTAAAGAACCCCAGGTGGTCTAAATTTCTGGAGTCCTCCACTACGGCGTCTCTCATAGCCTGAGTTGCTTTGGGACGTTAAACCCCACAAACCAAACCAAACCAAACATTTACCTGCCTCGCTCCGTTTCATACACCAAGCGCAACACTGCCAAAGCTATAGAGCTCTTGTTAGCGCTCCCCGCATCCGCGATGAGAAATAGTGCGTGCTCTTGACGAGAGGAAATAATAGTTGCTTTGTTTGCAAGCTTATATACATCTTACATTTGCCATAAACTTCATAAAAAAGCACCTTTTTTATTGAGAAAGGATCGAATTCGGTGAATTTGTATGTTTGGTTTGTCGTTTTCGTTCGTGTCGCATTTTCGCTGCTTCGCAACCCTGCCAGCCGCGCTGTGAAAAGCAGCGGCCTCGACTGCCTCTTCGGAGTGGGTTTTTTCTATAAGAACCGCACTGCGAAGATGTCCAGGCACGCGTAGCAAGTTAATTATTGCAAACGTGTATGCTCGGTTTAGAGCCCGTTTCCGCAGAAACCACTCGGCCACAAAACGAGCGCGTAGTGATAAGCCTCCTTCCTTTTTTTTTTTTTTTCTTACGGACTACTTGCGTAGCTTTCGCAGCGTTGCACCTGATAGCCACTCCTAGCGGTCGCACCTGTTCATTTTTTCTTTTCCCCGTGGCACTCACAAAGCGCACGGACGGACGTGTTCTTTTTGTGTTGTTTTGTTTTTTTTGCTGCTCCTACTCCTGCGCACAAATCATCGTTCCCTCCCAGCGCGCAAACAATTGTTCGCAATACTCACCCTCCGTACGCGCCCACCCTCGACCTCCCTCGTATGCAGCATTCCACACTTGGCAGAATAGTGCACGGCGGGACGCGGGGGAACCGATACGGGATCGCGTGGCCATGATGTGACGTTACACCCGCCGGCTCAGAGGGGAGCGCGCTGCCTCTGACCCGGCGGCCGCCCAGAAAACGTCAAAAATACTGCCATCCGCTCACGATTAGAACTGCTGGCGCGCAAATCTAGAACTGTCCGCAAAATAAATTAGCGCGAGCGACCACTGCAGCTATTCAATTTAATCGCGCGCACGGCACTCTGCACAAGCGGCCGGGGTAGCGACCCTGACGATTGAGCTCTCGTATCAGTGCAGGCAAAATTTTTTTCAGATACAATATACTAGTACCGTTTTTTGGGCTAGTTGGTGCATACTGTGTCTCGCCTTCTTTTTTGTGCTGTGTTTAGTTCGGCGCAGTTTTTCACCAGTTCAGGTACAATCGGAATAGGCGGGAACGACAAATGGGAATAAGAGCAAAAACAAACGTTCTTCATACATGATTTTTAGAATACAGGCTTACATAGCCTTCGAGGGGTTATGTTTGCATAAGTACGGTTACTATTCACCACTCACGGAATGGCGGGAAAGGAGTTTCCTACCAGAAGCTTCGGCTCACAGACTTTGGTGTTCAGCTTCAGCTGTGCCTGAACAGGGGTTATTCACTCTCCATCGTATTCTTTTTCCTGAAAGAAGAGAAGCCCCGTGATTTACCTCCAGCTGTCGAGGTAGAGTGCAAAGGGAAGTTGTCAAAAGGGTGCAATGGTGCATGACGGTCGTACTTCGACAGTTGCTTCGCACCTGGCGTTCGCACCCCTGCTCCCAACACGAAAGAGGAATGCGCTAGTATTGTGTACGAGGTGGAGTCCCGCGCTTCGCACAATGGTACATCAAAAGTCAGTGGAAATTTTGGGTTCAGGGAAAGCTTTTTCTTTTTTTCAGTGACTCTACAGCATTCTTTCAAATAGTTCCCTCTGAAACAGGTTGGTGGGCAGCACCGCAACACTTCCCCTTTCTCATGAGAAAAAAAAAAAAAAAAAAGCGAGAATGCTGTCAGTGAACGCGGGTCCTTGGTTGAAAAAGGCATTCCGCAGTGGTCAATTGTAGTCGACTATGCGAGGAACATACTTTCCGGTACAGCAGAGAATCATTTAGTTCCTGTCCCTCACGCGGTTTGTGGAGACATTTCGTAGCCGCCGTTGCCTCGCCTCGCCTAACGACCAGGACTCGGCGTCGACTCATTTGCGAAGACTCAAAAGCAGCGGATCGAAAGACCCCTACCTCGAGGAGCCGGCCACTGACAAAACTTGAACGGCTGGCGCAGCAAACGAGCACACGCCTAGCGTTTGTGTCGTTAATGTTGCAGCCTTCCCTTTCCCGCTTGTAAACACAATTCCTACCACCATTTACTCCCCCTTTACTCCTTCAAATCTTCGGGGAACATTTCAGTCCTACCCATACGGGGCTCCTGCTCTGCAGAGCTAACTCCCAGTGAAGCCAAGGTCTCGTTCAGAACGCAAGCGCTGCCATGGCGAAACCTACATCCGTTGCTGCGAATCTCTTCAGGAGAGACCCGCGTACCGCCGACTGGGCCTTGGTTGGCAATGTGCAGTTCATCGTGCTTCTCCTGTCCTCTTACGTCTACATCGTCAAGATCGGTGGTCCCCGTTTTATGAAACGTCGTAAACCCTTCGATCAAATCAAACCCCTCATCGTGCTCTACAATGCTTCTATGGTGCTTCTCAACTGCTATTTCGTGGTGGCGTTCCTGTCCCGGACCTATTTGGGTGGCGGCTACAGCATCTTCTGCCAAGGCATCGACTTTGAAGCTCGCGACGAAGCCACCATGAGTTTGCTGACCCACTGCTTGCTCTACTTCTGGGTGAGAGTGGCCGACCTGCTAGACACCGTGTTTTTTGTGTTGCGCAAGAAGGAATCCCACGTGTCCCTACTTCACGTAGTCCACCACATCCTAGTCGTCTTCAACGGCTGGTACGGCCTCGCCTACGGACCCGACGGCCACGCTGCCTTCGCAGTTATCTTCAACAGCTCCGTGCACGTCATCATGTATTCCTACTACTTCCTCTCTCTCCTGGGACCCTCTGTCCGGAAACACCTGTGGTGGAAGCGGTACTTGACCCAGCTGCAGATGATCCAGTTCGTCATCCTGATCATGCATGTGTTAATCCCGCTCTTCGTCGACTGTGGCTACCCAAAGATGCATATAATAATCGGGCTTCCACAGGGCTTTTTCTTCCTTTTCATGTTCTTCCGCTTCTACATGCAGGCCTACAGTGACCCGAAGTCAGTCAAAGATGGTTCGGTTAAATCAAAGGTTAAATGACGCTTTGCTTGAGCTGCATTACTCGTGTTCCTTTGTTTCTCGTAAAATGCATGTGCTGGTTTCTCGAAAAGCAGAGCTCACCTGTGTTAGTTCATGCATGCTAGGTTATCACAACGCCTCTCTGGTTGTCATGCTTTTTCTCTGTGACGCTCTGAGCTTGAAACTGTGTGTCAGCGCATCTCATACTCATTTAAGTTGACGTTGTGAAGAGCTCATTCTAGGATCGGCGGCCATCAGTTTGGCTGCATAACGCTCCAATTCCACTCGGCTAATCCGCCGTTCCACGACATTTGTAACTGCAGTGAATCGGCGTACGAGAGTAATTCTAAAATATTAAATTAACACAAGTTGGTAGGACTCAATATGGCGTAGCCAATGAAAAAACGAGCGCCAGGAGTCGAATGACCCTAAACAGTGTTGGACAACTAACCTTAGAGCACATGCATGTCAGACATAGGCAACAATAAAAACTTCCTAAAAGCAACGCTTTTCTGTGAAACATTGGTGCTTTGTTTTAGAAATATAAGGAATTTATTTTTCTGTTGAGCCTTATCTACGGCAGGTTACTGTTGCTGGGAGCTTCCGTCATATCTTTTGGTTAAGCGAACTGCGGAATAGTGCAAGCATTCAGGGAATAATTTAATCTTGACCAGTAGATTACATAGAATCGAAATCCGCGTTAAAGATCGCTGCCGACCATCGTCACAGGTAACGGAAATAATTTTCTGCAAGACAGCGTCATTGTTTGAAAGAAAGCGTTGTTTTAGGGTACTTCGCACCAGCTTATCTTATTTTTTTGTTCTCTGAATGTGCTGCTCCCGCTATGTCAAAAAGCTAAATGAATTATAAAACCCATGGTCATTTTACTCGCATCTGCATGCTTAAGCAGCGTGTGATTGTAGCAAGCGTGCTAAAGTGTTTCAGCGAAAACTTCCTAGAGCATGTCATAATTATCCGGTCAAGGAGTCAATTGATTTATTCTAGATAATTCATTGGCATTAACTGCTACATTATGATCTTCGTATTTCATGATAGCCTTTTCTTTGTGAAATGTATATAGAAGTCTAGCAATCATTTCGAATGCTCCCCAGAGTGCCTGTTGTTCAATTGAAACGACTGGGTTGAAAATAAAAGTGTCGTTGTTCACTTGTGTGCTCAGTGCAGTTGAAGTGGTGTTTTCTCTTGTTTCTTGAGTAAGACGTATCTGAATGACTTGAACTTACCTTTATGATCTTGATTTTCAGTTAACACGTAAAATTAATCTTGGGGTGCTTGTCACTATACAGGGCTACTGGAAAATTTTTGCAAGTTTTTCTCAAATCTGTTTACGCGTGGCAATATAATTCGAAATTAAAAACCACGCGTCAACGTCTGAGGTAAGTCTTAAAAAAAAAAAAATGTGGCTGGAAATATCGAGTGTCAAAAACACCTAAATTTCACACATATCGCACGCTTGCAAAATGTCGAATGCATTTTATGCATCAACCCCGTTTGTCTATTTCATGGTGTAAAGTCAGCATGATTTCGGCGACAACACCTCGAGTAGCGCCGCCATTTTATCAATGCACAAAATGACCTTTCAGAGATGTATTTTTGACTTGCGATATTCTGAACCCCCACTGCCGATTAAGAAACATTAAAAAGGTGGCTTCAATTTTGATGGCCTTCAATTTCAGAATATAATATTGACCCTTAAGCCAGCACATAAAGATTGGCTCATTTTAGTTACTTGCTCATTAACTGCTTATGGTCTATCACGAACACAGTGTCTGCCTTGCCGTACAATGCATTTGCACAGACCTCTCTGCCAATCTCGCAGATATAAACTCAAACATCTGTAAACGTTACAAAAGACAACCCAGTATACACACTACAACCGAGAAGTAGGTTGCGCAATTTTTCTTATAAGACGTCCTTTTTTAGAGGTAGTTAAAAGGTTGCCATTGTTATTTAAACATACTGCAGAAGCTTTTCAGACCCATGCAGGAGCGTTTACAAAACGTTCTTAAACTTGGTAATGTTGCACTGAAGGTTGAAAATAATTTGCCACTGAGTGCTGATAAGCTTTTGAGACCAGCTTATGTTTACTACACAGGATGGGGTGTAAAATCCAGAAAGAGAAAAAGAACTATGAAATTCAAAGAGCTTATTTGTTTCCAGTGGCTGTTGGCTGTCTTGATACATATGAATATCCACGTGCCTTTGAATCCTCTATTTTTGTTTGCTATCAAGCGTATCTGGGTAGGATTCTATTCTTGTCTCCGAAAAGCCATGTAATGCTAGAGTCCTAGGGTTAATCGATGGTACAGCGATTTCAGTAGAGCGTACTATTCTTACTCACTTCCCATTTCTTCAAGCAAGGATCCTTCGTAATGAGTATCGTTAAAGAGCTCTGAACGGGTGTTCGAATGGTTGATCAATTTCTAATTTGAACAAATATATCCCGGCTGTTATTGTTTTAGCTTGGCATGCACTCAGGGCGTCATGCTCGACTTATGAGTTAGGCGCGTAAAAAATGCCCAGAACATTGCCACGTAAAAATAAATATACAAACTGTGACCGCTTGCACGCGGAAGTACCGGGCGATGATTTTTAAACTTTATTTTAGGTGCTTAAAGCCACGTGGTTCGGCACTTATAGAGGTGTTCCTTATAGGTTTGACAACAACAGCATTTCCATCACTGTCGGTGTCGCATACCACTCGGCACACGTCCACAGAGAGTGAATGAGAACGTCATTTATACGTTTTTTTTTTAATTTTTTTTAGTGCCTTCCACGCGAATGCTGGACTTACGTTGACCACGGCGCAATTGGTGAACCCGCGAGAAATTGTTCCGTTCACATCAGAGTTTATCGCTTCTTGTTAGAAGCCCGCGTATGTTGAAGCCGATTGCATTACAGCCAACCACTACCTTCGATACCAGGAGGCTAGCTTGCGCTAAGATCAAAGAACATCAACATTTTTAAATTTAAATATCATTTTCTCTATTTAATAGTAACATCCCCTCTCAAACACAACATATTACTTGCTCTGAGGCCACAAATATAGTTCCTAAAATAAAACAGCGACGTCATATTTGGAATGCAGTTTCCCCTTGTAAGGAGCCTCGTCCTTACAAACATTTCGCCGTAAATTTGGATTGGTTTATAGAATTTAACGTCTCAAAATGAGTCGGGCTATGAGGTACGTCGCTGTGGATGGCTCTAGAAGTTTTTTTAATGTGCACACACATTACACAGCGCGCGACGCCGTGGTTTTTCGCCTCCATCGGAAAGCGACCACCGCTGTCAAGATTTGATCCTGCGTCCTCGTGTTCAGCAGTCGTTCGTTTCAACGAACGAGCCACTGTATGCTCTACTGCAATGTTCTAGCCTCTTGCGTACATTATTCTACACTCAAGAGCCTTCACAGCGATTTCTCCCCCGGTGTTCCGCTCAATCCTCCGGTTCTACCGAGGCAACCATACAAATCCCGCTCATAATTTATGCGGACATTACAAATTATTTACGCCTCTGCAGCTGGGCACTCCTGGGCCAAAGGTCTCGACATATCTGAGGAGTGCCACCTTAGACGGCTCCAAACCGGGTGTTTTCTAAATCCCTCCATGCTAAAACACGTGGATCCGACATTCACGGGTATGTACAAATTCTGCGGGCAGTATACTGACCTATACCCCATAGTGTGGGCCTGCCAGCAAAATACAAAAATAAAAGTTATAAAACAGGCAACTAGGGAGGGCAGGGAGGAGGCCCTGTCCAGCTCGGACTTGGAGGCCCAGCGTGTCCTGGTCCAGAGAGCTCGGGCAGCGGTGGCGGCCAATGGCTTCCAGGAATAAGGTCTGCCACTCAGCTCCACAACCATACGCACCTCCCTTCCCAAATCATTTAATTGTAAATAAATGTTTTCTCCTCCTCCTCCTCTCCACACTCAGTCATCTCTTCATTGATTCCGCAGCGCCAACCATACCAGCTGTCCCTTCGACATCCGCCGCATCACTGGCAGCCAAATCGCCATTGGACTGCCGCCGAAACTGGAAACCGAGGGGGAGCTCGGATGACATTCCAGTTGGATACTGTGGCTGCAACTCTCTTCAGACGATACACCGAGCACGTTGCGTCTGTTCACCTGAGATTCACCAGCGACATTTTACCTAATTCGTTAGTATAGCGTTAGATAGTGCGTGTTGCGTGGCCAATTTGGCGTACTCTGTAATGGCCAATAGTGTTGGAATGTGCGGGCTAACGCTCGTACGCTATGACCAACTTTGCATGATAGGTTTATTATAGACCAGTTGGGGTCTATATTACCTGATATTACCTCCATCGGGGTTCAGCCGTCAGGTTCGGGATTTGGTCCCACGACGTTAGGCACTAGGAATCAAACACGGCGGTCGCTGAACCACACTGCCGACAAATTTTCCGAAAGGTTAGCTTAATCTTGCTGACAACGCCATGCTATAAAGGAGAACCTTCTGTTGCGCTTTATATGCCGACAGGGGGCACGTTATTTAGATTTGCAGGAGTTGACAGATATCTGCGGTACAGAGGGAGATAAGTTAGGTCTGCAGTTTAGCAAGGAAAAATCGGCAGTCATGATTTTTAATAATAATGAGGCCGGCGAGCATAGGGTACCAGAGGACATGTTGAAAGTAGTGGATAGGTACAAGTACCTGAGGGGTGTGGGTAAATAATGGAGCTGAATATCTAACGGAGCATGAAAAATGTGTGGCAGCTAAGGGGAGCAGAAATGCAGCCATCATGAAAAGCAGGGTACTGAGGAATTACAATAGGTATGAAGTGGTGCGAGGGATTTGAAAAGGGGCGATGGTTCCTCGTCTGACTTTTGCCTGTGTATGGGATCAGAGGTCCGAACACGGTTGAAAATTAAGCAGCGCGAGGTAGGTAGGCTTGCTTTGAGAGCGCATGGGTGTGCAGGGTGACCTGGAATGGTCTTCGTTTGAGAGCAGGGAAGCTGGCAGCAAGATAGCGTTTGAGCAGCGATTGAGAAAAATGGGAGAAAAGCGGTGGGCTAGGTAAGTTTCAGCTACCTCTACATGAGGAATGTTGACACAAGATGGGGAAGGCAGACAAAAAAATTGGCAAGCAAATATGTGGACAGGAGTTGGGGGACCAGCCAGGAATGATCAATTAAGAAAAAGATTAAAGAAACAGAGAGTGGCCCGTGGAAAACAGGGATAGAGACCAAATCAGCATTGGAAATGTAGAGAACTTTCAAGCAGGAAACAGCTAAAGAAAACATTTACGACAATTCTAGGGGCAGCTCATTGTTGTTCGAGGCTAGGACAGGACTATTGCGGACTAAGACGTATCGAGTTGCCGAGAGCTAGACACACGGTTCAGTGTGTGTGGGGAGGATGAGGAAACAGTTGAACACTTAATAAGTTCCTGTAAGGGGCTCCGTCTCATAGTTCAAGGCAATGGGGCAGATTTAGCCAAAGCATTGATGTTTAAGGATAACGGAGAAAAATAGACTTTAAAAGGGCAGGAATAACCAAACGAAGGTTAGCTTATTGGTGGCTGAAATCAAGGCAAGAATATGTGCAAACTATATTATTATTCACGGCTAGGCGGCCTGTGGCGCCGCCGCCCGATTTAAAGGGTTCAGCCTTATCCGGCATCATCATCATGGCGCGTCAATGCTTTCTTTGACGTTTACAAATTCCCACGCGTACTACTTCACTTTGACCCTGGCGTCCATCTTTCAACGAGCAGCGCGATTGCAAGGAAAACCAATATTGGAGTGAAGGAAATACTGACGCGAGTAGAGGCACCAACACGAAAAGAAAACTGCCCGAGATTCCACACGTGAAAAGACAGAAGAGAAATGAGTAGCAAAAAACTTTGTGTTTTATATTTTCTTCGCATGTGTCGCGATTTATAAATGAAGAGAGCAGCGAGTTTTCTCATGCAGATGGTTTAGTTAAGGCTAAATAAAGACCGAGTAATAAAATTAATGCGCTGAGCACGTAAGGGCGCCTTATTATGCACGCAGCTTGTAGCACTGGAAATAGAGAACCGCGCCTGGCTCAATGTTTTCACGCAGTGACGGTTCCGAGTCACGTATTACAGTCTCATAGACGTCGTCAAAGATACCGTGAGAAACGGCGGGGAAACTTTTCGGCGGACAGCCTGGAAGGCCTGGTCAACGAACTGTTTGGCCGTGGTCAGTAAACTGTACTGTGGGCTCGTTGGAAACAAAGCAACCATCTGATAAATATAATTCCCACCTCGTCGTCCCTGTTGGTTCTCGACATCACCGCAAGACAGCTGGTCACAATCACGTCTGACGTTTACTACTAGAATACCTCCTGTACATGCGACAATGGTGATCGCCAGACGTTTTTTTATAGAGCTCTCATTGCTCTCATTTTCCTTAGTAAAAGGTATTGCTAGCTACTGGACTCCAGTGTTGTCTTTGATAATCAATACGTACCACTTTCTTTCGATCATGAACGACAACGAGCACGTTGAGGTGGTTCTCCTTACTAAACTCAACAGATCATATTTCAAAGAGGCCAGTCGAGCAAATCAGACATCAATAGTTATTCGGCTAAAGCTGCAGTATAATAAATAAAATTAGCTACCATTCTAATTTGCTTTATTTTTTATTAGTTTTCGTATACGAATTTCCTACTGGTGAACCGACTTTTGCGCTCACAAATTTGTGCAGCTGTTATGAGCAGCCGTTCCATAAACTTGAAAACAATACACAGTGCACCTACAAAAAAAAAAAAAGCGTGCGTTCCTGTTTTTAAATAACCGTAACAGTGATGGGAAACGGTTTTACAGGTACTTAGACAGATAGGGGGCGCCAATATGATCGAGTCCAAGATAAAGAATATAGTTGGTCTAATTTGTCACTATGCATGAAGTCTGAATCTGCAGGCTAGAGGAAAATAAGGCCTTGCTAGATTTCGGTCGAACCAAGCGGGGTCATGCCTGTTTTTCTTCTGACGCGTGTCTTCCGATTGGATAATCCCTCTCGATGTTAGCTGTGATTCACCCCTGCGCGCGAACGTGATATCTTACACATCGACGGTGAGCGGCGAATTGAGAAACTCGTACATCATCATCATCATCATCATCATCATCATCATCATCATCATCGTCGTCGTCGTCGTCGTCGTCGTCGTCGTCATCATCATCATCAACCTGACTATACCCACTGCAGGGCGAAGGCCTCTCCCACATTTCTCCATTTAGCCCGGTTCTGTGCTAGCTGCATCTACTTGACCCCTGCGAACTTCTTAACCTCATCCGCCCACCTAACTTTCTGCCGCCCCCTGCTACGCTTTCCTTCCCTTGGAATCCAGTTTGTTACCCTAAGCGACCATCGGTTATCCTCTCTTCGCACTACATGTCCTGCCCATGACCATTTCTTCTTCTTAATTTCCACTAGAATGTCGGTAACCTGAGTTATTTCTCTGACCCACTCTGCACGCTTCCCATCTCTCAATGTTACCCCTACCATTTTTCGTTCCATAGCCCTCTGGGTTGTCCTCAACTTAAGTAGAACTCTCTTGGTTAGCCTCCACGTTTCAGCCCCATATGTGAGTACAGGTAAGATGCAACTGTTATATACTTTCCTCTTTAGTGATACCGGTAAGCTGCTAGTAATAATCTGTGAGTGCTTGCCAAATGCGCTCCATCCCAATCTTATTCTTCTTGTTATTTCCTTTTCATGGTCCGGGTCTGCGGTTACTACCTGTCCTAGGTAGACATATTCGCCTACTACTTGCAGTACTTCGCTACCTAATGTAAACTGCTGTTCCTTTCCGAGGCTGTTGAACATTACCTTAGTCTTCTGCATATTGATTTTCAAGCCTACCTTTCTACTTTTCCTGTATAGGTCACCAATCATTATTTGCAGTTCATCCCCCGAGTTGCTTAGCAAGGCAATGTCATCAGCAAATCGCAGATTACTGAGGTACTCTCCATCTACCCTGATCCCTAACTGCTCGTATATCGTGCATGAGAGCAAAGAAGAGAGTAGATATATGTCGCAGTTTTCATATTAACGAAGCAGTCTTTTCCTGTTTAAAGTACACAAGTTAGCGGTTTACACAGATAATCATATTCCAATACTCTTTTGCTACAAAAATAGAAGGAATAAACTGGAAAACCAAGGTGTATTAATATAAAGCATTACCAATGCCTTAATTGCTTCACTGTAAGACGTATTTCAGTGCCTCGCTTTATACGAAGTTGATCTAAGACTGGGAAGTACAGATGTAGAGTGTAAAATTGTATGAGCACGCAATAAGGAGCTCTTGTCTTTTCAAAACATTGTACATAGAAAAATAAAATTTACTACCTAACCTTATCATGCCTCGACTCCGCAGGCTCTTGCTCAAATGCAACTATTATAATAATGGGGTCTGTAAATACACATCCGTATGATATTGTTACGTGGAAGATTTACAGTCCCAAAGCTGTCCGCACAACTAACGTTGATGAGGGCACCGATTTCACAACACTCAGCGTCGTCGTCTTCTCGGAGTCTGTTGCGCTTCTTCATCCTCATCACAAACAGCGAATACAGCTAAGTAACACTACCCCCCCGCGGGAAAAGCACAGTCCCGGTGCGGTCTATGTTAGCGAAATAGAACGTTGATGATAGGGCTTCAGACGGGACACATGCACTATTTCGGAGGTTGGAGCTGTGGACGTGGACTTCGGAACCACAGATTCAACTTCGTAGGTGACGTCGGTCACGGGGCGCAAAACACGGTAAGGGCCAGTGTAACGGGGCAAAAGTTTTTCACACAAGCCCACTCGACGGCACGGGAGCCACAGCAAAACGAGAGATCCAGGAGTGTAGTGGACATCACGGTGGCGGCTGTCGTACCGGATCTTTTGAGAGTCTTGGGATGCAGAGAGCCTGGCATGAGCTAACCGGCGGGCATCATGAGCACGGGTGACGGCATCACTGGTGTAAGTACTGGTGGCGTCTGCCGCGGGTAGAGAGGTGTCGAAGGGTAGTAACGGGTGTCGGCCAAATAATAAATAAAATGGGGAGTATCCAGCGGTAGAATGGACAGATGAATTGTAGGCGAATGTGACAAAGGGGAGATGAACGTCCCAATCTCGATGGTCGTCAGACACATACATGGCCAGCATGTCTGTGAGGGTACGGTTTAGACGTTCCGTGAGGCCGTTGGTCTGGGGGTGATATGCGGTGGTGAATTTGTGGCGGACGGAGCACGAACGGAGAATTTCGTCAACCACTCGCGATAGGAAACAGCGGCCACGGTCAGTTAGTAGTTCGCGAGGAGCACCATGATGAAGAATTACGTTTTATAGAAGGAAGTCAGCGACGTCTGTGGCGCAGCTGGTCGGGATGGCTCGGGTAATAGCGTACCGAGTAGCGTAATCGGTGGCGACGGCGATCCATTTGTTCCCCGAGGTGGAAACTGGAAAGGGGCCAAGGAGGTCAACGCCTATACGGGAAAATGGGTCAGTTGGTATGGGTATTGGCTGCATATGACCTGAAGGCAAAATTGTGGGCTTCTTCCGACGCTGACACAGTTCACACGCGGCAATGTACTGCTGGACAGAGCGGTAGAGCCCCGGCCAGTAGAAACGTCGGCGCAGGCTGTCGTATGTGCGAGAGACACCCAAGTGGCCAGCCGTGGGAGCATCATGGAACTGTTCAAGGAGGGTGGAACGCAGGTGTTGTGGAACGACGAGCAAAAGGTCTGTGCCATCTGGTCTCATATTACGTCGGTATAGGGTGTTCTCGTGGAGCACAATAAGGCGAGAGATGGGTCAGGGCGGTCGGAGGTAAGACGGAGGATAATGGAATGCAGAGAAGGATCTAGGTGCTGTTCCTTGGCAATGTTGGCAAAGGCGGAGACAGATAAGACATATGCATCATCGTCAGAGTCTGTAGGACTAGGGGAGTCGACGGGATGACGTGACAAACAGTCGGCATCTTGGTGAAGCCGGCCGGACTTGTAGACGACGGAAAAGGTGTATTCTTGTAATCGTAGCGCCCAGCGCCCCAAACGGCCAGTAGGATCTTTGAGAGAGGAAAGCCAGCACAAGGCATGATGGTCTGTTATCACAGTAAAATGGCGGCCAAACAAATAAGGGCGGAATTTCGTAATAGCCCAGACAAGCGCCAGGCACTCTCGCTCTGTAATAGAATAATTTTGTTCGGGAGTTGACAGGAGGCGGCTGGCATACGCAATCACCCTTGTACGGCCGTGTTGTTGCTGAGCGAGAATAGCTCCTATTCCATGGCCACTTGCGTCGGTACGGAGTTCAGTATTGGCGAAAGGGTTGAAGTGGGCCAAGACTGGTGGAGTAGTAAGAGCAGCAATAAGCTTTGAGAAAGCTGCAACTTGTTCAGGCCCCCAACAGAATGAAACGTCTTTCTTGAGGAGTTGGGTGAGCGGACAAGCAAGGACTGCGAAGTTCGGGACGAATCGTCGGAAATAGGAACATAGGCCAATAAAGCTTCGGACATCGCTGGATGAACGCGGAGTGGGAAAATCTGTGACGGCACGTATCTTTTCAGGGTCAGGCTGAACACCGGAAGCATTAACCAAGTGACCAAGCACTTTGATTTCCCGATGGCCGAAACTGCATTTCTTTGAGTTGAGTTGAAGGCCGGCGCGGCGGAATAGCTCGAGAATGGTAGAAAGGCGAGAGAGGTGGCTGTCAAAAGTGGACGAGAAAACAATGACGTCGTCTAAGTAACAAAGACAAGTCGTCCACTTGAAGCCGCGCAGCAATGAGTCCATCATCCGTTCGAAAGTTGCAGGGGCGTTACATAGGCCAAAAGGCATGACTTTAAATTGATAGAGGCCGTCAGGGGTGATGAACGCTGTCTTTTCACGGTCTCTCTCGTCGACAGAAATCTGCCAGTAGCCAGAACGAAGGTCGATGGATGAAAAGTAGCTGGCTCCGTGCAAACTATCAAGCGCGTCGTCGATGCGCGGAAGGGGATATACATCTTTTTTGGTTATCTTATTCAAATGACGGTAGTCAACGCAGAATCTCCAACTGTTATCCTTCTTCTTGACCAGCACGACAGGGGATGCCCAGGGGCTACTGGAAGGCTCGATTATGTCGTTCGTTAACATCTTTTCGACCTCCGTTTGAATGACGCGTCGCTCGGCAAGCGAAACACGATAGGGCCGCCTGTGGATAGGACTGGCGTCCCCGGTGTCAATGCGGTGGGTTACAACTGTCGTTTGACCCAATGGGCGGGTGCCGAAGTCAAAAAGGTCACTGTAGGTAAACAAAAGCTTGTGTAAATCAGCGGCGAATTCAGGTTGCAGATCAGCTGATATCATGCTGTCAAGCGGATCAGGGCGCGATGTGGACGACGAGGGGGTGTTGGCAGGGACGGCAGTTGTATGATCTGTAGACAGAGCTGAAATGGCACAATCGGTCATCGGGGACAGCGAAGCTAATGAAATTCCCTCGGGCAGAACTTGAGTTGAAAAGCTGAAGTTGAGGACTGGGAGAGTGGTGCGGTTCTGGGAGATGTGCACAATTAGATGAGGAAGGGTGACGTTCCGCTGCAGCATGACATCAGTAATGGGACAAGCGAGATAGTCGCCATCTGGGACGGGTGGGAATGGCGACATAGGGATGTAAACGGCAGTTTCTGGAGGAAGGCGGCTAAACTGTGCTGATCGAAGTCGGGGTGAGCAGGAGGGGTCTTCAGAGCAGAGCGGGAGGTCCAAGCGAAGTAGGCCACTAGAGCAGTCGATAAGGGCAGAGTGGGCTGTTAAGAAATCAATGCCAAGGATAACGTCGTGGGGGCATTCATGTAGAACGGTGAACAACACTGGGGCATGACGGTCAGCAATTGTAACTCGTGCCGTACACATGCCAACCACGGCAGCAGGGCTGCCATTGGCGACGCGAACTGTGGACGAGACGGCTGGCGTAATGACTTTCTTGAGGCGACGACGAAATGAGGAGCTTAGAACGGACAGTTGGGCGCCTGTATCAATTAGAGCAGAAACGGGAACTCCATCCACAAGGACGTCGATACGGTTATTTTGTAGGGCAGGGGTCAACAGAGGCTTTTCAGTCCGGGTCATAAATGCAGCGTCACCTCCGGGAGCTGCATTGGCTAGTTTTCCGGTAAGTGGCCAGAGTAGGACGTTGGCGAACTGCGGCGAGGATGAGGAGAACGCGAACGTCGTACTTGCGGGGATGGTGAACGGTTGGCAGGACGGACAGTGGAAGCGGGGTCAGCAAGGGTCTGGTCGGGGCGAGGTGGGGAATAGCGAGGGGCATAGTCTCCGCGGCGGTCAACGTAGGTGTACTGACGAGATGGCGTGTACCAGCGACTACGGCAGTGGCGGGAAATGTGGCCAACGCGAGAACAAGTAAAACAGATGGGGCGATTGTCATGGGTACGCCATTCATTTGGGTTGCGGTAACAATATTGGGGCGAGAAACCGGCGTTGGTTGAGGTGGCAGCAATTACTGGAGGGGCAGGTCCTGAATCCGTGGTGTCGGTGGTGCTGGTAGAAGGGAGGCCCATATTCGCAACCTCTTGGCGAACAACAGCCTTAATAAGTGATATGGTAGCCAGGGTGTTGTCGGGTGTATGCGACAGCGAGGCCGCGGGAGTCATTGCCTCAAGCTCTTGGCGGACAATGCGTGTCAAAGTGCTGTCGTTCGCAGGCGGTCGAGGAGTCGGGATATCGATACAGGAGGAGCTAGCAGCCGTGTTCGGCAGCCGGTCGAAACGGTGATATATGCGCCTCTGTTTCGCCTGCTCGAAACGTCGGCACACCTGCAGCACAGAGTCCACGGTGGAGCAATCCCTGCACAACAGGAGGTTGAAGGCATCGTCGGCAATGCCTTTTACTATATGGCCGACTTTATCCTCCTCAGGCATGCCTTGGTCGACTTTGCGGCATAGAGACAGGACGTCTTGGATGTAAGTGAGATATGACTCCGTAGACGTTTGGGCCCGAGAGGCGAGCGCTTTTTTGGCGGCAATGTGGCGGCCAATAGGCTTTCCGAATAGGTCGTGCAGCTTTTGTTTGCAAATATCCCAAGATGTTAGCTCGTCTTCGTGGGTTTCAAACCACACCCGCGCGGTCCCAGCCAAGTAAAATATTACATTCGCGAGCATGAGTGTGGCATCCCACCTGTTGTGCTTGCTCACGCGCTCGTATAGGGCTAGCCAGTCGTCCACGTCGACGTCGTCGGTCCCGCAGAAGGTTCCGGGGTCACGGGGGTGGGCCATTACAAGAGCAGGGGCGGCGGCTGTAGAGGTAGAGGCGTCGGTAGTCATCGTGGTGGTTCCGATGTGGCGGCCGCTGCGGAGATCCAGCTTGTGACAGGGGATCGAATAGATTAACCTCCACCAAGAGATGTTACGTGGAAGATTTACAGTCCCAAAGCTGTCCGCACAACTAACGTTGATGAGGGCACCGATTTCACAACACTCAGCGTCGTCGTCTTCTCGGAGTCTGTTGCGCTTCTTCATCCTCATCACAAACAGCGAATACAGCTAAGTAACAATATAATACATACTTGACCGAGATTGTCTTTTTCCTTGAGTTGTGTATGGATACCACTTTTCGTTATCTTCAAATATGTTTGACCGAAGTCCCGCGGTTAACAAAACTGTCAGACATGGAATGACATATACAACTGCCAGCTTCAGTTCAACTTCGCTTGCGGTGCCGACCTTACCACTCCGTGCTCGCACCGTCATTGTAGACGGCAGTCATTAGCTCAAGTGTCCGTGTTAACCATTCGTTGGTAGGTAAGTTAGTTTAACACTTGCAGGTCAAATGTGCACCGCTGGAAGGCGAAGAACACTTGTTCTGCTTAATGTTTAGTGTATAGCACGCTTCTTTTCAGAATATAAAAAAAAATATGGCGATGACGATCCAGGCCTCTTAACGCACGTTTGTCGGTTGCAATCAAACAATATAAAGACACATTGTTTGCGAAACGCTGCGTAGAAAGGCAGCCAATCTGTTTAATCCCTCTCTACATGCCCACACTCACAGCGAAAAACTAACGACGGGCGGTTTTCGGTTGACTCTGACCTGTCTTGACTGCTAAGGATCCACTCGTCCTCTCTGATTGCACAAAGGAAGCAAGGTCACTTTTTTTTTGTCTGCACCTTTGTGGCGTGTCTCTTTCGGTTGCCCATAATTTCAAACACGTGGAAGGTTCCCCCTTTTATTTCCTGCTTTATTCGGCTAACGACTGCCGCGAACGAGGATCCTTCGCTTGAGTAATTAAAATACCGTCGACATTTTGCGTCGGTACAGTCTGGGTGAAGGGGCTTCTTTAGACCGAGGCCAATTTGATAGCAAGGGGTGAGCAAACGCCCAGTACTCAGGCCTTTAGCAATCGTGGTTATCCATTTAGGTTGAGGCATTCATGCTAAATGACGGTCGTCATTTGCAAGCAACTCGTCGCTGCTTCAAAACGGCTTGAGATGCCCTCGTGGTCCTCACACGGAGGCAGTCTGTGCAGCTGACAAGAGTGTCCACCGCGGTGGCTCGCGCCATGGGTTCCGCTGACTACACCGGGACGTTCGCCGGTGCCCAGGGTAGCATCTTCAAGCGGGATCCTCGAACCGCCGATTGGCCTCTGGTCGGAAACACACCTTTCATCGTCTTGCTTCTCTTGACCTACGTGTATGTTGTGAAGATCGGCGGTCCTCGTTTTATGAAAGGGCGTAAGCCCTACGACAGTATCAAACCTCTCATCGTGCTCTACAATGCTTCTATGGTGCTTCTCAACTCGTACTTTGTGGTGGCCTTCCTGTCCAGGACCTATATGGGTGGAGGTTACAGCTTTGTCTGCCAAGGCATCGACTTTGAAGCGAGTGATGAAAAGACTATGAGTTTGCTTAGGCACTGCTGGTTTTACTTCTGGGTGAGAGTGTTCGATCTCCTGGACACGGTGTTCTTCGTGCTACGCAAGAAGGAGTCGCACGTGTCATTCCTGCATGTGGCACATCATGTCCTGGTGGTCTTCAACGGCTGGTACGGCCTCGCGTACGGAGCCGATGGTCACTCTGCATTCACCGTCATACTAAACACGTTTGTGCACGTGGTCATGTACACCTATTACATGCTGTCTCTTCTGGGCCCATCATACCGGAAATACCTGTGGTGGAAGCGGTACCTGACCCAGTTTCAGATGTTCCAGTTCGTCGTACTGATGTTGCATGGGATCATACCTCTGTTCATCGAATGCGGATACCCGAGGATAACCATCTACATCGGGCTTCCGCAGGGTGTCTTCTTCCTCGTGATGTTTATTCGGTTCTATGTCCAGAATTACAATAGCAAGCCTCTGAGCGTACAGAATGGCGTTAGAAACAAGTTTACATGATTGCATTCACATTTACGATTGTCCTGCTCTTGTATGTTGTCTGTGCAACAATCGGAAATAGCAAATTCCCAAAGTTGAGGACTTCTTGTGAATACCCTATATTGCTACTTGTGCTACGTATATTGTTCTTTCTTGTGTTCCCAGTGTGGGTGCTGTATTTATTTTGGGCTATTGGTGATTGTTGCTCTGTATATACAAATGCCTCTCTGGCTGTTAAATATATCTCTACCAAGAAATACGTTCACATATGCACCTCTGACTGCTCAGATTGTCGAGCGGATTTCGCCATAATTGTCCCTGAATGCAGCGCTGTTATACGATTTTTCTTGAGCAAACCTGAGACAGTGAAGAAAAGAAGGCGATCGTTTCACGTCATTTAACAATATCATGAACGCAAAGAAGATGGAAGGCACACAAACTCTTACATGAGCTAATCGTGATGCGGCAATAACTAGTGCCAACTGCTGCCGACACCGAGGGGATCGCGAACCCATTCTCCATGCCTGAATTGATTGCAGATATGGTGCCAATCGAAAGAGAGCGCCTGGTACAGACTACAGTACGCACGCGGTTTACAAGAACCTCAATTGTGGTGCACTTCCTCAACTTCTTGACGCCATAAACAGGGTATGGCTAAACGACGATGTACCAGAGAGCTGGAAATCGGCTATCTGGATCCCTATTCCAAAGCCAGGGAAAACGCCAACAGACCTTAATAACCTTCGACCTATATCCTTAACGTCAACAATTTGCAAGCTTGCTGAGAAAATGCTCGCCATCCGAAACTCGTGGTGGCTTGAACATCACGGTTTCTACCAGCCGGCTCAAATTGGGTTTCGACAATCCATAGGCACAGAAGACGGCTTGGCTGTCTTGGCGTTCTAAGCACTAACATCCATCGGCCGCATCCACAATGTACGCATCGTCCTCGCCATGGACGTCGAAAAGGCTTATGATAATATCAGTCATGCTGCCATTCAATACTCAATCGACATGTTCCATTTACCACTTAGAGTAAGCAATTTTGTAAAATCTTTCCTTGAAGTAAAACAATTTCCAATACGCCTCAGTGGCGATGTTACATGAAGTCCCTGATGTTAAATTCTTAATATACGCTGATTACATCATGATGTGGAGCACACACGAAGACCGACTAACTCAATCCGCTTCCCCGCAATAAGCTTTAGATATAGCTTCTACATATGCTTCTTCCATTGGGCTTGAACATTCTGCCATTAAAACGACATTCACGTCAGTCGCCAACCGCTGGTGGCGCGTGAACTAGCTGCGACACTTATTCGTCTAACCTGTCCGGAACACCACATCAGGAAAACACAACACTAAAAGTATTAGGTTGAACAATTTACGAGTCAGGAACTGGAACTGCATGGCTGTCTCGCGCTAAAAAGCAGGCGATCCAGACGCTGAGTCTGATCAGACGCATGGCTCCTAAAACGGGCGGCGCCCGTTCAAATCTTACTTGACACTCAGTGCGGGCAGTTGGGCAACCGCGCCTTGTTAATCAAGCCCAATTTTAATATTTGACAAGAGCACAATTCGGTCGCTTTGCAGCTGTAAATTGAGAGGCAATGAGGGTCATCACCTGTCTTCCTCACACCACCCCAATCGTGACGCTCAAAAAAAAAAAAAAAAAAAAAACACGAAAAAACGCGCAGCTGAACACAATATATGAACTGGTGCCGCAACGGCGTCACACTCTCTCACGCAATGTGCGCTACCAAGGCTTATGCTTCGTCGCATTCTATTCTAGTGCCGCCACTGCCAGTTCTTCCTCCTTGGCGTTTTATGCAACTAAGTGACAACAAACCAACAGATTTACGAATACCAAGAACACGGGAATTGGCGTCGTCCCTTCGCGATCGAATTATGAAACAAGACGCCCACTTGCCACAAGGTTCCATCGTAATTTGCGTCGCAAGAATCCAGGCCTGCGAAGTGACAACTGCAGTTTACTGTCTTTACAAGCCTTCACTGAATAAGACATCAAGGGTGCAATTACCGGAACCTCCAACTTTTTGTGCGGAGTTGCTTGTTGTTCAAGAGGCGCTTCGCTCTGTGACCGCCATTCCCATGCTTCCCAAGGTCCGTAATTGTGATACGCACCGATGCCCTTCAGGTGACACAGCTACTTAGACGCGTCAGTAGTAGCACAGAAATCTGCCAAAATATACGCTTTCTCGCATTCCGCAGTCAATTCGTATTGAATGGATTCCGCGTGACCTTCTGTTTCCCAAAGCCGTGCGGAGTCTGCGACCTGCCTTTCCACCCCAACGTCATCGCCAAGATTCCTCAAATTGGACAATGCTACCCCCTTTTTTACAAGAAAAGATGACCTCCGACGCCGTACACGTGCTCTCATACCTCTGTGTACGGTAAGCCTCCGCTGTGGTCTAACCCGTGCAGAGGAAGTTGCGCTTGGAAGGATTCGAGTTGGGGTGGCCCTAACACCTGCAGTGACTCGAAAGTGGCCTCAGTCTCGAGATTTGTAGCCCCACCCTGCAGGTGTCCCGTCCGCAAGTCCCTAGATGTTGAAGCCGATGTCCACCACCTGCTGTGGGAATGTCCACCGCTGAAGCCGATGGGGATCCGGCACCTGCATGGTGGCAGCTGGTCTCACCCCCGTCGTCACATGCCGTTTAGAAGCAGGGACTGCATCATCGTTCACTAACCTTTTTACATTTACTTGACCATACCCTTCATCCATCATATCACACCTTTTATTCCCCGAAGCAATAAACATCGCAAAAAAAAAAAAAAAAGCCACTGAGATGTAATTGAGCATATGCTGAAAACGCAAATGTACGTCATGAAGACCGTGACGACCACGACGAGCAGAAAAGAAAAGAAAAATCCAAAAGCACATATGCGGTGATAGCTAATGGTTTTAAGAAACTGTCTAAAATCTACAGTGTAAGTGTCACAAGAGACGGACACAGAATTTCATACATCTCTTGTAAATAATGAAATTGCTACGGCAGCAATCACTAATTTTATGTTTTGAATTGCAGGTATTATCAAAATTGTCGTTACTTTATTTGTCCAGCAAGATAAAAAGGCTATAACTTGAGGACTGATACCTAGATTAATCTTTCGGTTTTGGAGAAATCCAGGTTTCTCAGCGCGTCACGAGGACAGCTGGTGTTTTGCCTAAGTTGGTATCTGTACAATAATAGAAGCCTGTAAACAAATAGTCAAAAAATTGCAAGGATATCATATTTTGCAAAGGGCTCAATCGCTATGGATAGGAACGCCTTTTTCACTTCTATAACAAATGCAATCTACGAAGAGTGTTATCCCTGTTGTGCCCCAAATTATTCTGTAGCACTGAATATGAGACAATAATAGCGTGTTTTAAAGCAGAATCTTTAACCTTACTCAACAAATATTTCTAAATTTTGCAAGTATACTAACAGCTACGGAGGCTTAGAACTAATAATGCGTTCTATGTGTGCATTCCAAGTTAAATTGTCCAAACATATAACTGCTAGCATTTCTACAGACGTCGCAAACTATGCCGGCTGGGTAATAAATAATACTTTAATACGTCTATATTCTCTCTCTCAACTAACAACCGCCAGCTACCATCTGTCAGTGCCCATAATTTCTCACAACGCCTACAGCGCTGACAATCTCGAATTTTATGCATAACGGGTCTGTTAAAGCGAGTAACAAAATGCGAAGCGTCTCAGAAGACAGTCGGAACCCACTCATTGGACATAAGAAAGCGGTTGGTGTCGGTACCATCACGAAGCACGCTTAAGCCACACACACACAAATAAGCATTGTGCAAATTCATTTCTTTGAATTGATATCCGCAGAATGCCCCAAGATCACAGTTTAATGCGCAACAAGAATATTTGCAGCACACAGTAGTTGTTGCATTCGTGCTTTATCGAAATGTGGACCTGTAGGAGGAAATGAACCACGTGCTCTGCCAGCAGCATTTCAGAAGCTGTCGCGGAGTCAGCGCATCAATAGTACCACTGTCCCAACTCATAACAGTTGAAAGTCGAGGAGTGCTGCTGGAAGAAATTATTCCAAAATTTCTGTCAGAAACAAATAAAAAATAAAAGCGGCCACTGGGGCTCAAAGGCTGCTGCGCTTGTGTCTTTTTATATACACTACGTGGCCGCCATGCTGCCCTGAGGCGAATAACGTGGAAGTTTCGCTAAAACCACGAATTCTCGTGTACTGAACCGAAGTAGTCGGGTTCGACCCGACCGCGAAGGCCACGTTTCGATGAAGGTGAAGAACAAAGATGTCAGCTTTGTGTTTCACAGATCCCTAGTTGGCCAAAATCGCCATGCGGTTGAAATGTGCCTTCACTTTTTATGAACAAATATACAATTCACAGCATTTAGCAATGCATATGTGCAAAATTTGTTGAATGATTCCACTATTCAACTACCTGACCATTTCTTCTTTTAAACACTTCTCGTCAACGAGCGAGCAATCCCCAAATGCATCCGTTACTGTAGTGCTGGCTTTACCTTCATTCTTATAAAGACACTTACTTCACACTATTTAATAAGGACCTTGGTTTTGGCTATTTGGTTCATTGTTTTTCGTCGACAGATTAACACAACGCTATGAAACAGCGCCAGTCTTGTCTTGCGTGTCTTTTCCTAGTGTCCTTATTCCATAGCGCCAGGGTATTTGTTAGCATAGAACCTCGCAACTTCAGTGTAGAAACTGGTTTCCCGCACATATAATTGTAGGCCTATCGCCCAGGAGCCAAGGAATTCTAGAGTTACTAGACAGCCGACTCGGGTCTCCGTGTACGCCGAACATAAAACGTGCAAGTTAAAAGAAAACATAACGTAAAACCTAAAAGTAAAAGAACATTAAGTGTTCTTGCTGCTTCTTATTATATACTGTACGTCGCAGAGGCGCAGTACAATGCCGCAGGTTGCACTGCTGCGTTGTTTAATATTTGTGAGCACGCAGTAAAGATCGTGACAGGAATTTTGTTCAGCGGGCCTAGCTCCATTCTTAATACACGATATGGCTTTATCCGACTACTAATACAAAGGAAAGTTAACTCTTCACTTTTTCCTCCTGCAGCTACCTTCTTCCTTCACCTCAACGATCCACCTTGTTATTGTTTGCCTCCTGATATTTTAATCCTTGCAGCAACTTCTTTTCATGTGTTTACTCACGCTGAGTTCTCCGTGTTCGTCCGCAATCACTACAGTGCGACGCAGCGGCCGCTTTCTTTCGGCCTTTCATGCACCGTCTTAACACGAATGCATGTGGGCAGAAATTTTCTTTGCTTGTTCCACTGAAATAGAACACCAACACAAGATCGTAGTTTTTATGCGCGGCCGTTTGTGCCTGTTGTCTTTATTGTGCAGGCCCACTGATACCTCGCAGCTAATTTAATTTGGGGCACGAAGATTATCCACCTGTTCGCGAGCCACAACCATTATTCTTTTTTTACCTTTCGGTACGGTGCGTGCACACGCATGCATAACTTGCACCTTCCTTAGTGTGATGCGTGGGCACTACGCACTGATTTTATTAATAAGTTTTCTGTCAAGGTGTTACAGTTAAGGACATTATTACGACTTTTCACTTCTTTCTCATCTGAGACAGCTGCGGGACATAAGTACCAGTCGCAGCCTCAACTCTGCAGGCGATCGTTTGTTGCCGACCTTGGCCGCGAATTGCGGCCACCGACACGCTCATCAGAGCCAGAATGCGGTGGGAAAACGCTGGAAAGTGACAATAACAAAACGAAAAAAAGCGTGGCCGTCCGGAGCGGTACCTTGTCGCTCGCACGCGCCTACGTGCGATTTTCGCGTGGAGACCGATACGGGTGCGTGCGGAGTGGCGTCGTCCCCGTTGCGTGATTCACTTGGCCAGGGCGACTACGTGACGGCTCACGCGTTTGCACGATGTAATGAGCTTTTGCCTCCGGCGTGAGAAGATCGAAATGCTCGTCGCTATAATTATTCGCTGCTTACTTGGAAAGCGCACCCGGTAAAACGATGGTTAAAACATGAAGCCTTTTGATAATTTGCATCGTAATGCATTTTCCTCCTTGCTTCTCTACCCACACGAAACGCGAGTACTGCAGCCTGCATGCTTTTTGAAGCCACTTCATCGCCTCAGTGGGGCATCGCATTCATCGCAATCGAGCTCAAGTACGGAATGCAACTTTCATGAGAAGGTCCTTTTTTTCTTAGATTGACTGCATAGGTGGTAGGGTAAAAATAGATTTTTCCCACTTTTGATTGGCACTTAATGTAACGGTTTTTGCCTTGTTTACTTTGCCCGCGGTGTGTGCAACGCAGATCTTATATTCAGCGTGCCCTTCTCGTAATAAATTAGTATTGAGTGTCATGCGGTCATGCGGCATCGTATACTGAGTGGCTAGCTATTCAAGAACGATTTTCCTACTGTTTAAAAAAAATATCTGCTGTTATTTCATTCCCCCCCCCCCCCCCCCTCCCAACTGAATTCCTACCTCCGTGGCTTCTAACGTTTCTTTACTTCGCTCTTCAGTAATGACGGTATGTATCTGCCCTACTGCCCCACTCATTATAGGTGGCGCCCTAAGCGACCCGCGCCACAGGTGACGGGGTTGTCAAGTACTTCTGGGAGTGAAGCTGGCCGTTCTTTCTGCTGACCGTGTATTTATGTGCAGTTTTCACGTCATAAATCCCCCCTTTTGTAGAGAAAGCTACACTACGCGACCCTTGAGCATTTCGCCGGGGCCTGGGTGCCTGAAAGAGCGCCAACTCGAGCATCTCCTTTCAGGTGGGAGGGTGACATTAGAATGAGCCTGCCATGGCATTTGGATTCACGTTACCTCTATGACACGCAAGCACCTTCATGCGGCTCAGTTAAAGCGAGGCTTTATTTGTGGGCTGGTAGTCTACGTTACCAAGCTTGTGTGTGAAGTCGCGCGCAGGCGCGGAGAGGATGAAGCAATGTGTAGTTTTCGCACTGCGCATGCGCGCACCGCCGCGGAGAGCTAACCGAGTGCATCAGGAAATTTGCCGGCATCGCATGCTAACGGCGTAAAAGCGGATTCTACCTAGAACGCCGGTGAACTTTGATGCGTTCAACGGAATGCTATAGTTGTGTTCGATGCAATGATCGGTTACCTACAGCCAAAGCTTTCGCTCCACATTCGGTTCAGCAGAGTTGACTACCTTTAATTTTATCTACTGTCTTTACATTGCGAAACAGTCAGCGCCGGCTGCCGACGCTGCCTGAAACAAGCTTCTGGGCATGTGCGCAGCAGACCGGATTTACTTGTCCCCCGTTCAGCAGGCGGAGTTAGGCGGTGTGACCAACTGAGAACCGTTTGTTCAGATCTTATGTTTCAGGAAGAGAGAAAATATTTTTGTGCGTTTTGTTTTGTTCTTTGTAACAGTGCACAAGACACTGTGTGTGTTTGCACACGAATTACCGCGCGAAATTCGCTTAAATCAGCGAAGTAATGTATAAAAGAATTTTTTTTTTCTTGCGCAGTTTCTGCTTCAGCTTTAGCCATCGAACGACGGCTGTGACGCCACAGACAGATTTTTGTCACTGACAAAAACTTATTCCCTTTTCGTCATTTTACCTTCTGCGCTGGCTTGCATAAAGAATAATGTCGTGTAAAATAAAATGAACGAAGCAATAAACACGCTCCTGTTTGTGTACTCCTCGCATGACCTTAGGGCGCCACAGACGTCCCTCGGCGATTGAAAACAAAACTGTGTGGGCAAAAATAGTTAAACGGTACCACTTTTTGCGCAATTCACATGGCTAATCACATTCAGTGATGTGTTGTGGATTATTCCACAGACAAAAAATGCACATTAAGAATTAATTGTCTCTACTCCTTTAACAATCAATTTTATTCTTATCTTACAATTTGGAATAAGTGTCATTCGCGTTTAGGTGTAGCCTGTTGCAGTTTAATTCAGTTAACAGTTTCTTTCTGTAGAACGGTGCCGCGTATTTTTGTGTTACCTAATTTTAGAGCGATTGATCTCATTCTCCCATGCCCAACCTTCAAGGTCATATATTTTAGGGCTATTTGACCTTCAAACCAGAGGAGCGCCCATGTTAGTCACGTGACGTGTCGTGCACCAGCTGCTCGCATCACAGCTGTGAGGGCAGTTTCAGTTTCGGCTTTAGCCACCGAACGATGGCTGTGACGTCACAGACATATTATGGCTTATGAGTTATGACAAAAACTTATTCATTTTTCGTCATTTTACCTTCTGGGCTGGCTTGCATAAAGAATCATGTCTTGTAAAGTAAAATGAATAAAGCAGTAAACATGCTGCTGTTTGTGTACACCTGTTTGTGTACATGGCGCCACAGACGTCCTTCGGCGATTGAAAACGAAACTGTATGGGTAAAAAGAATCAATTGGTTAACGCTTTTTGCACTATCCACATGGCTAATCACATTCAGTGATGAATACGGCGAATTACTCCACATAATGAACGCACAATCAAAATTTGTTGTCTCTACTCCTTTAACAATCAATTTTATCCTTATGTTACTGTTTAGATAAAAAGAATTTAATCAATCGGTGCACCGCGACGAATTGTCAGATGTTCAGTGCCATTCGCGTTTAGGTGTAGCCAGTGAATTAGCTTGTTGCAGTTTAATTCAGCTAAGTTTCCTTTTGTAGAACGGTGCTGCGTATTTTTGTGATACCTAATTTTAGAGCGATAGATCTCATTCTGCCAGGCCCAACCTTCAAGGTCATATTGCTGGCCTATTTGACCTTCCAACCGGAGGAGCACCCATGTCAGTCCCGTGAATTGCCGAACACCAGCTGCTCCCATCACAGCCGTGAGAAGGGTGTACGTTGTCCTCGCAGCTGCAAATGCGCTGAACCACGTGATATGTGACGGCGCACGGTGTCTAATCATGTGATCATGCCTTTTGGAGAAACCGCGAAGTTAGAGCCGGATGCCGGCCCGCATGCATCGCAGACGCCGGGCTGCTTCAGATGGTCTTTTTTAATAGGTAGAGAGTAAGCCGGGAAATCGGGTCGCTGCTGAAACGGGTAGATGTTCTTGATATATTGCTGAGAAGGCAAAGGCTGACCACGTTGAGCATTAAAGTTTAATAGTCAAGCCTTGCCTAACCATGTCAGCCGAGCTGTCGCTGGTTGAGCCTCTGTAATTTTGTTTCAGGTCGATTTCATGTCTTGGGTACGAGTCAAAAGTGGGGTGGATGGGCCTATAAGATACAAGATGGTGCTCCAAGCGCATAGTATATATATATATATATATATATATATATATATATATATATATATATATATATATATATATATATATATATATATATATATATATATATATTTATTTTAGCTGCCGCGGTGGGCAGAGAGGTTAGTACCTCATGCATCGCCTAATTTTCTTAATGTTTTTTCAGCTTATTTCCGCATACGCCCCATTTTGACCGCCACTGCCATAAATGAGCGCAATAGGGCAATAAAGCGAGCGCTTTGACGACTTATTACGCTTCAGGTGCTTTGGTACATGCCGAAAATATTTGCTGAAATTACTCTCAAAAAGCCGCGAATGTGTCGTTAAATGCGCATACTATATATATATATATATATATATATATATATATATATATATATATATATATATATATATATATATATATATATATATATATATATATATATATATATATATATATATATATATATATATATATATTTCGCAAATTGCATCTCGTAAGCCTTGCACTAGCTGTGAAAGGTGTCATCAACACAAGTACGCACCTTGTATGATGAAACTCCGCATCGGTTATCTGCTGCGCCTTCCCAAAAGGAAATCGAACAAATTAAGCTGGTGAAGTGTTACACTTTGTAAGAGAGCGCTAATTCTTGCACGATGTGATGGCCATCAGGTCGCGTCTGGTCGCAGCGCCATAGCATGCGCACATTAAACATGCTTGCAATGCGGAAACATGCCTAAACACAACAGCAAAAATAATTTTGAACAAACGAAAGCACAATTCCTTCGTTGACGTAACTTGCGCGTCGTTCAAGCGATCCTAATGAATCTGCTGTTTTAAGAGAACTTGAAGACGGGCGAGATGGGCTGCTCTTTCCAATTACTGCTCTCTCTGTTTAGAAAAAGTTTTATTAGGCATTAGACATTCGCATGAGCAGCGACAAATAACCAAAACAGAAAATGTACATGATTAAGAACAAAGGAAAGTGAACATAAAATACATCCTAACGAATAAATACATCACAAATCAGTATTTACATAGGGAATAAAATTTGCCTGGCGCCCGTCCGATGCCTTCCTTCCTTCCTTCCTTCCTTCCTTCCTTCCTTCCTTCCTTCCTTCCTTCCTTCCTTCCTTCCTTCCTTCCTTCCTTCCTTCCTTCCTTCCTTCCTTCCTTCCTTCCTTCCTTCCTTCCTTCCTTCCTTCCTTCCTTCCTTCCTTCCTCTCTTTCTTTCTTTCTTTCTTTCTTTCCTTCTTTCTTTCTTTCCTTCCTTCTTTCTTTCTTTCTTTCTTTCTTTCTTTCTTTCTTTCTTTCTTTCTTTCTTTCTTTCTTTCTTTCTTTATGTGTCCGTCTGTTCTATGCGCTATGAAGGCTCCGGAAAAACCAACGAATCCGGCTTCACAGTGCTGCTTACTATTAGCGCTCGTTTGCAGGAAGCACTATAGCGCGCCTCTCAGATGGCCGCAACATTACCAACGTTCCTATTTCTACACAAGGAACCTTTTCTGCGGCAAGCTGTAGTAAAAGCAATTTGCAGGAGCCTGGAAAAAGAATCCAGCTGGGAACGGTGGTTATCCTTGCAGCGACAACTGAACCCCAAGAAACGACCCCCCCCCCCCCCCCCCCTCTCCTTCCCGGAAAAACACCTCTTAGTGCACGGTGCTTATGCGTACGATGCGTATTGTTCTGACTACTTCAGTTACTGTTTACATGAGTGTAGAAATCCTCGACTGCATTAACCATCTTTACATATTGGTAACGCCTGGTCTCTTTGTGCACGGATCTGATATGCACCTATGCCTACCTTGACCGCTTTAGGACTGCCATTGTTCTTTAGAGCATGCCCCATTTTCTATACATTTGCTTCGTTAGGATGGTTACCTTATGCTTGTTGATTAGCTTTGATAGCTCTGCCACTTCTCTGTCTGCAGCGCTGGATTAAGGTGAGGGCTAAGGAGGCTGCAGCCCAGGGCCTCAGGAGTGGGCCCATTTATTCTAACCTGCTTCATATGTGAAACCACAAATAACGAAACTTATGAGCAACATGTATGGAGAGTAAAATCAAACTGAAGAGTCGGGGCCCCACCTAATTTGACATTGTTTAGCTGTTGAGATACATTGTCGAGGTACAAAAACAGGCACTATGGGATGTCCTTTTCTGGTTAGGTGCTCTACACTTCGTTAGGAATTGGAGAAAAGTTTTCATTAGTTTCCGCAGAAAAGTTTTTATTGGTTCCCTGTCAATCCCTTCGTCGAAAAACATGTAGGTGGAACAATGAGATGTGATAGAAAGGAAAATCATTGTCCACAGTCACCATCACTATCGCCCTATACATCTCTCAAATTGTTCCACCATTTATTCCCCCCCCCCCCCTTTATAAGAGGATAATAGGCCGTATGTGTCAGCAAGTATCGGACTAGTCCCTTAATTGTTATCTCCTCGTCGGAATGGTAATGACTGCGCTTGTGCTCTGTGTGCTGCATAACTAGTGCATCCCTCTCGCACTAATCACAATGATTATCTTGTTCTTTTTTTATTTTCGTACAGTTAAAATGCAACGGAGTATATTGCAGAAGAGGAGTATGGAAGTGTGGAAGGACCGAAAAGGTAGGAAGGGGAAGGGGGGGGGGGGGTCCATTTTCCTTAATCCGGCCCTGCCTGTCTGTAGGGCTAGAGGTTTCATGTATTTCGTCTCCTTGTATAGTTTATATGTAGCCATCAAGCAGGCTATCCTATCGTCTGCTTCTACTGATCGATCCGTAATGATGTCTCTGATGTTATCGTTCATTGCTTTTTCACTGAGGTCATTCTCCTCTGTTGAAGCCTAATATCTGTTCTGTAGCGAGATCCTGGATTCCTCTACTTTCCTGCTTGCAGGTAACTTTTTGGTAGGCTTAAGTTTTCCTTACTAGTTTATTCCGTTCTCTCTTCAAGTCTAGACTAATCTGATACCTTACGACTCCATAGTCACTGCATTGTACCTTTCAGATGACTTCCACATCCTGCGCGATGTCACAGCTGATGCACAGTGGGAAATCTATTTCATTTTCACTCTCCCGAAATGGGGCTCTTTTATGTACACTTCTGGTTCCTCCGATTCCGTTTCCGGTTCCGGCCACTCGTTGAAGTTAAAGTCGCAAAATCGCAAAACAGCGAAACTGCGCTAGCACATAACACAGAGAGCACAGAGTGCAACGTTCGCTACGTTGTGCGCACTAGAAAAATAGCGCTCACGATTAAAGTTTCCTCGAAGATGAATTCTCGGAACAACCACGTAGTGACATTGGATCACAGAAATCCTTCGGTTTATCAAGAACCGCTCTTGTGTTTAAGATGGACGAGGTAACCAAGCAGGATTCTATTCGAAATGACTCCAAGAACGGCGATCGCGGTACTTTCAGAGCATGAAATCACGTGGATCAACTGTGCTTGCGTTTCTCACAATATTTATTTATATTTTGTCGTCTACTCTTCTTTTTGCACGGCAGATTTCGTTACGTATTTTTTGTTTATTTCGAGCGCGTTTATTTTGTTTCACTTCCAGAATCATACTAGAAGTCAATAATTTTTTTTATTCTTTAACCATAAATTTTAGATTATTGTATTAATTTTGATTATGTGTTTAATTAGACCTTTCTACAAATACCGCACTGAACAAATTTGAAACTGAAAATGATTGGTTTGTAGAATAAATTTTCAAATACCACTTAACAAGTAGTACGCTTGTAGAAGGCTATACCAACCTCCTGCCAAAATAAATTTCAAACATCTCTAGACCAGTATTTTGCCCGCTATACCAACCTTCTGCAATATTTTCTTGATTTTGCAGGTTTTTGAGAAGATTAAGAGGAAAGAGTAATAACGTAACAAAATGTTCTCTATATATAACAGTTAGTCGTCAAATATTTATAACGCAGTCAAATGCTTTCCTCTAAATTCATAAAGACAGAAAAACAAATGCCGAAACTCGTTTTCATGATTCACGTTTCTTTTCAAAGAAAGCTTGTCACTGCGAAAAGTTTGAACTGCCTTCCATGATTGCACGACATCTGCACTGAAAAATCGGTCACGCCAAAGGCCACCGCAGTGAAGAGAATTCTTCTGCACTGCGCGCAGAGAGGTGAAATTCACTGGATAGGATACATCTGCAACGAGCATGGGGAACCAATTTGCAGCGGTGGCTCGGCGAATTCCGCTTTTGAAGAACACTGTGTAAGCCAAGCGACGTCATGGGGCAATAAGAAGGGAGAAAAGAAAGAAAAAGAAATGCAACAGACACCTACCTGAATTGCAGTCATGCACCCGTCACTTGTTCTTTTTTTTTTTTTTTTAGACACGGGGCAATTATTTCCGGCATCTGTTCGAGCAGCTGAGGTTGTCTGTTTTTTTTTTTTTCCCCACTTTTCTTCTTGCTTTCGAATTGCCATCGGCCATGCACGCAACCAATAGAAGCAGACAAAAGGGGCACTTTTTCAGCAGTTCACATGAAAGCAACAGTGAACTTTGCAACAAAATGGTTGTCATAGCTATTAAGGAATGCACCCTAAGTCGCACAACTCGACGATATGTATACTGAACAAATATCCAAGAATATTGAAAAAGCACCACAATTGCATAATTAAGACACGATTACACAGCACAGACACATAGCGCGGGTTAGTTTAGAGTGGATGGCTGTATTTTTGACGTTTTCCGAGCGGCCGCCGGGTCAGAGGCAGCACGCTCCCGACTGTGAGCCGGCGGGTGGGACGTCAGAATTACCCTCAGTAACGTCATAGTCCCGCGATCGCATCGCGCCATCGCCGCCCCCGCACCTGAAATTGATTGACCGGCTACACGCAGTGGCGGTTCCACCGCGTCGCGCCGTGCACAATGCTGCGAAGTGTGAAATGCTGCATCCGAAGGAGGTCAAGGGGGACGTGTACTGAGGGCGCGCATTGCGAGCAATTGTTTGTGCGCTGGGAGGGAACGATGTATTGTGTGCAGAAACACGAGCAGCAAAAAAGAAAAGAAGAAAAGTCTGTCCGTGCGCTTTGTGAGTGCCACGGGGGAAAAGAAAAATGGACATGTGCGACCGCTCGCGATGGGGGTGGCTAGGGAGGCATGAGGGAGGCAGGTAAATGTGAGGTGATATCTGGCTTTGTCAGATCTTTCACAGGAGTCCGCTAGGTGCGACGATTTGAGAAATGTTCATTAAAATACTTACCTTCCGCTCATTTCTGTTCATAAAGTGGATTGATTTGGTCACTCCCAATGCGATAGCTACCATATCTACGCTGAAAATCTCGGCGGCAATTTTTTTTATTCAGTATACTTTTAAAGCCTGTTTTACCGTCTCAATTATTCCTACCTTCATGGCATGGTCAGTTGCTGGCGACTGCCACCTTTTTCCCTATGTATTGAACACTTGTTACATACTGCAAAGGTATTCGTAGCAGTATACGGTTTTATTGGATGCCACCTGCGCATGCCGAGTGGCATTGGTTTAGTCAACCGGTATGTCTGCACTAATTTGCTACTGAGTGGTGAAGGAACTGAGACAGCGAGACATTAAGGCGCGCAGCAAACAAACTTTACTTGAGCGAACTTTATTATGCACTGGCAGTGAAATTTGTAAGACGCACGACTGGGGCCCACAGTGATCAAAATGTCAGTCAATCTTGCCGCATTTTATTATCGCTAAAACCTTTTCAGGTAAAGGTATAATACCACAAAACAATGATACCGAAAATGGCATAATAATGTTTGAGAGTGATCTGATGTTGTTCATGAGAGCGCATAAAATAGAGACTCGTTTAGCAGGCGGGGTAAACGGAGATCGATACGGGATAAGCGCTCCGGCGGTGGAAGGAGGCGACAGTGGAGAAACGACGTGACAAAGATTCCTGGGCAATATTGTTCAAATATCCGCGTGAAATGGTGATAAATGAATATTACAAGCTGAAATATCGGACGTAATTTGTTACCATCAATGACTGGGGGAAATGAGTGACGACTGTAAAGGACCCATTAAAATAGACGAACCCGACCGTATGAGTCGGATTAGGAATCCAACCATGCAGGAACATCTCAGCTACGCGTCTATATGAACTTGATGCTATACAGTGTCCATGCCTGGTGCTGCGCCAGCAGCGACGTTCAGCGTCGAGCAAATGAAATCTCTGTGATCGCGGCTAAGATGTCTTTCTCTCGGAGGTGCGGTGGTGCCGATATAAACTAGGTTCCTATTTCTTTTCCCTCTACTACTCCCTCTATCGACAAAACCGCGTTTGCATGCACTTCGCCGAGCGGACCGAGCAACGAGGGAGCTCACTTCCTGCTGTGAGGATGATTGGATCTGGACCCTATGCCCTTCGACGCCGTTTATAGGCCGAATAGAGTCCTTGATACAGCTGTCTCTGCAGTATGTCGTATTGAGCAGGGTTTGAACCTGCCTTTTTTACAATAAGCACTCCGATGTTTGGAAATATAGTTGCGATTTTACTTGGACTCCTTAGAGCATTCATCTGAATAGTACAGAGAGAGAGAGAAAGAGAGAGAGAGCGAGCATCATATCTCGCGTCATGAAAACCAGCGCTCGCAAAGATGGCTCAAGGTCCTAGTTAAAGGTGCGCCACAGGCCTGCAGCTAAAGCGCACGCCAATATCACGTTCAGAGTGCAAGCCTACTAATTTGCATAAAGGTTGAAACTTGATCAATTGCACGTGGAAGACGGAAGCAAACGCAGTTAAAAGTCGTGTGTACGCAAAGCTAGCACGATCGCTTTTCAGGGCAAGACGTTGGTATGTTAAAACAGTGCCCAAAAAATAAACACCAAATGAGTGAAGTTGAAGCAGGAGTTTCTAGGGCGATTAATCGCTTATAGAAGGTGTAATCGGAAAGATACAAGTGTGAATCGGGAAGTGTCGCAAGAGCCGACGAGTGACCGTCTCTAACAAGTAAGTGCAAGTTAGATAAGTATGTAGAAAGGAGTTTTATCTTTGGGCCTCAATGAGGCCTATGCCGCCTCCCAGCGCCTTCCCAATGGAAACCTCACATTTAACTGCAACCTTTGCGTTGAAGTATGTGGTCCTGTTTTTCTCACATCTACGAAGGAAGTCTGTTTGCACGGGCTCTCAACTGTGCTTTTCACGCGCAACAGGACGAACTCCGTTTTTAGTTTGCGCAATATTTTTTGCCTGCATGTAAGACTTACGGTAAAAGGCGCTAAACATGACAAGCAGCACAGCCGGCACACCGATTATAAACGCCGACATCGGTCGTGGAAAGCCGCAGTCCACAAACAGCGGCACGGTTCCATAGATGACGAAAGAAGCAAGCTGCGCCATCTGAAACTGTGTGAGGTAGCGTTTCCACCACAGCCTCTTCCGAACCTCAGGTCCCAAGGTAGTCAGGAAATAGTACGAGTACATGATGACGTGCACCAGGGCATTGAAGGTCATTGGAAAGACGTTCTGACCCGTCACACCTGTCTGGACCAAGATCCAGATGACAGCCACGACGGACGCGTGGTGGAAGACGTGCAGTGTGGTGACGTGACCGAAGTTCTTGGTTATCGCGAAGGTGACGGTGTCGAAGAGCTCGGCAACCTTAATGACGAGGAACCACCAGGTGGTACTCAGTAGGGGCAAGCCCTCCGAGGTGAAGTCAGCACCTTGACAGAGCCAGCTGAAGCGCTTTTTCTCATCTTCGTGGAAGAAAGACTGTCGTAAAAAGGTCACCACGAAGTACCCGTTCCAGAAGACCATGACGAAGTTGTAAACCTGGACCAGCCTACGCACCGGAAATGGATCTCGGTGTGCCATGAACCGCGGAGCCCACCAAGTAGAGAAGAAGACGTAGCCTAGCAGCAGGAGTAGCACAGGTATGGGATTGCCCATCAGCAGCCATGTCTCCGCCCGAGGGTCACAGGTGCCGGTGAGGGCGGCTGAGATACCTTGAAAGCCGGTCATTCTGTCTTGCCGGTACGCGTTCAGAAGTACGGTACCGCGGCTCTTTTCCTGCGGCGCCTCCCTGCAACAGAGTCCATTTATGAGCGACGGGTCGAGGTCGGATGACGACATAGTTTCCCGCCCATATGTAGCCGCAGCTGCTTCATTTCGCGACGACATTTCCACTTTTAAATACCGCATGTTCCGGACAATAGTCGGCACCTGGTGTATATACGTAGCGCCTAATTTTACTTCACAAAATATTTTTATTATATTTACCTCATGTGGCATATATTCTCAAGGAGCACTTTCTGGAAAACGTTCTGAGTTAATATTGAGGAGGACACCGCGCGGTGATTGTTAATATCTGCAAAGGCGTGGCGACCATGTTTCCACTACACAGAATTCACTATATCATCCCGCCTTTGCAGTGTGAAACACACATTTTATGGAAGTCAGGCCCTCCTTTATCATAGAATCGGTTTGGTTTAACGGGAAAGTCGGGGAGAACAATACCATTCGAAATAAACATGACACGAAACATTAGTAAGCAGGAGTTAACCACCTCAAGCTTCGCAACGGCGACGAAAGACAACGCTATTACCGCAGAAGATATATATGAAAAGAAAACATCGCAACAGTGAGAGAGATATTAAGATGTGACAAGCGAATTCTGAAACAAAGCTCCTGTATGGTTGGTACCTGTAGATGGAAATAATAATAAGAACAATTATTGTCACTTGTCACATTGCACTCTGTGAGGTGATGATATTGTTTTTACTCTCAAAGTGGATATAATTCCGCAAGGCGCAAACTAACACACTTTTCCTTGCAGTTCCTCGTCGAATATCTTGGAATATGGCTCAGTAGACGTTAACTGCACTAAGCACACCGATCAAGCAACGAGGAGTGAAAACCTTACACGTTTGTTTTTTTTTTTTTTATCTTAGACTGACACTAATTAACAACCTTCACATTCCAGCCCCACCTATTCAAATCAAGTCGGGTCAAATTTTATTCTCTCTAAAATGAAGAAATGGGGCAGCGGAAGAGAAGCTGCGCTGAAGAAGCTTGACAAAGCCCGGGCTCGTTGGGTACGGTTCGACAGCATAAAAGCGCTCAAAGCGAGGTCATGCTTTGTATACCAATGACACATTGTAATAGAGGTTACAATGTCAATATTTTAAACAGGGGTTGCAATACCTGGATACAGTATACATAAATTAGCATGCAAAGCTTACAAAATTTGCAAGAACAGTTACCAGCTGAGCAATATAAAAGTGCGGAGAGTGATCATACTTGTATTAATCAGCCAGGTGCAGTTAGAACAACATCATATAAATGAATTAAAATGGAGGCGTTGGTTCAAAATTTAAGGAAAAACTGATACACGATAGCGATGTGTTGAGAGCAGTGAATGCGTACATTGAATGTTGTCATTCACAACAATGCGAACAAGAGTTTTCAAGGGGGCGGTGATTCGGAACGTTAAAAGTTGACTTCCGTATGCTGTGGGACATAAACTTCCGATCCATGGATGTCTTTGCCTAGTGTTATTGGTGTAATTCCACTGGCGAGGTTTTTTGGAGGGATGTTTTAGAGCATTCTCTCTGGCTATAGCCAAGGAATGAACGGAGTATAAATAAATGACCCTTTATGCTGTGAACCGAAATCAATCGCTGAAGCATTTAATAGCTTCTTTGTATCTGTACTTACTCAAAAAAAAAAAAAAGACGAACCCTCAATGAAAGCGTCAGACTCATAGCACAGTGATGGTATTGTCATATCATGGGAAGGTATAGTCTCCCTATCTTAAAGCTGGATTCTAAAAAGTCACCTGGTCCTGATAATATACCCAATAGGGTTCTGAAGTGTTACTGTGAATGGGTTTCCTATTTTTTAGAGAAGATTTTCGTAGCATCGTTACGTAAGATCACTGTACCGAGTGACTGGCTGTTAGCAAGGGTTGTTCCCGTTTTCAAATCTGGCGACAAACTTGATGTTTCCAATTATGGTCCAAAATTTATCACATGTTGTGCATGGAAAATACTTGAGCATATAATATGTAAATATCTTATTGAATACATTGAAAGTAATCGACTTTTTTATAGTAAGCAGCATGGCTTCCGGAGCCGTCTGTCAGCAATATCACAGTTTTTTGAAATCACTCATGCTTTTGCGACAGCCATAAACTCGAGAGAACAAATTGATGCGATTACAGTAGACCTGTCGAAGGCATTTGACAGAGTGTGTCATACGAAACTTTTGAACAAGCTGCAAGAGCTCGGAATCGACGTGCTAGTTATCAGTTGGATTCAGGCTTACTTAATTAACAAAGAACAGTTTGTAGTTACTGATAATGATTGCTCATCAACTTCACCAGTATCATCCGGTGTTCCGCAAGGGTCCGTTCTTGATCCTATATTGTTTTTACTGTATATAAATGACATTGTAAAGGACATACATCCTCTCGCCGAAGCTCGATTATTTGTTGATGACATCGTTTTATTCTGTCGCATAAAAATCCTGTAAGACCAAGTCCTTTTGAGTGACTCTTTAAAAGTTGTGTATGAATGGTGTGTTAAGTGGGACATGGAAACCAATTTTTAAAAGTCAATTTCTATGATTGTGTCGAACAAAAAAAACTCCATTAGTGTACCGTATATAATTAATAACATCGAAATAAAACGTTGCAATAAATTAAAGTATTTAGGTGTTACGATTTCCTATGATTTGAACTGTTGAACTGGAGTGATCATGTACAGAATATTTGTGGAGTAGCCCAACACGGATTCTTACGGCGAAAGCTAAGCGATGCGCCATCGTCTGCCAAACTAAAAGAGATCAGTGGTAAGGCCAAGTCTGGAACAGGCGAGTATAATTTCAGATCCAGACCAGAAATATCTCATAGACAAACTTGAACGGGTCCAGAGAGGTTCGTGTTTTCCCGCTATCGAAGAACACAGTACGCAACAGAACTTATTTCACTTGCTGATCTACCGACCTTGGCTATTCGCAGAAATATTGCTAGGCGCAGGTTCCCTTTGCCAGCTTTATAACAATAAATTCAATTTGGATTCCGGCTTGTACTTGCGGCCACCCGGCAGACTGTCATCTCACACTACTAATCCCTTTGCAGCGATTCCTTGAAAAAGAGTTGGAAATTTGTTGCACTATTTAACCCGGTAGGGCTAACAGAATTCGTAAATAATAAACAGTTTAACAGAAAGTCTTCTGTTGGTAAATAAGGCGGAATGATTCATCGGGAAATATGCCTTGGAATGAGAAATACAGTTAAAAGTAGGAATCCGGTACAATGTACTCGCAATGGCTCCAACAGCACGTTGCTGACATACTCTTAGTTTATGAACGTTTTCTTTAACGTCGCTGCTGGTAATTATTGTTTTGGCAGTACTGAATATTATTATTTCGCATGTTTCCAAAATATGCCGTTAGCCAATGGATTACCAAAAGTCGCTTACCAGTATGTCGTGTTCACGATATTGAAATGCGCAGCAGCATTTTGAGTGCTGTATTAATCATGGGCATATTCTATTCGGTAAAGTCTTAAGCCTACGCTTAAGTCTGCTTAAGAACGGCAAAGGGGAAACCCTCATCAGCTATCCCTAATCACAAAACCTCGTTGCCGCTATCAACATCACCACTGTCACTATCATTATCACTAAATACCAATATCACACTACTATTTTCCTCCTACTATCTCCAATTATGGTATCATATTACCATCAGTAACTATATATATATATATATATATATATATATATATATATATATATATATAAGCTGTGTGTGTGTGTGTGTGTGTGTGTGTGTGTGTGTGTGTGTGTGTGTGTGTGTGTGTGTGTGTGTGTGTGTGTGTGTGTGTGTGTGTGTGTGTGTGTGTGTGTGTGTGTGTGTGTGTGTGTGTGTGTGTGTGTGTGTGTGTGTGTGTGTGTGTGTGTGTGTGTGTGTGTGTGTGTGTGTGTGTGTGTGTGTGTGTGTGTGTGTGTGTGTGTGTGTGTGTGTGGGAAGGGGGGGGGGGTGTCATTCTCCTACCTGTTCATGCGGACATGTGCTGCGGCCACTGCCGTCCCCGCCAGCCGTCAGCCAAGAACGGCTTTCGCTTTAAATGTGCAGAACAGCCTTTTGTTTTTATTATAGCGGCTGTTTACGCGAATCAATTAGTAAGCGTTCAAGGTCTAACCCAAAGAGAACATTAATCTCTTTAAATTTCTGTACCAGCTAACCAGACGTATGTTTTAAATATACTCGTGACGAATTAATATATTTCTATTCTGATTACGCTATACAGAACAACTTGCCGATCTGACAATCGCTTCCTGTCTCTTCGCGACGACTGCTGAAATTCATCTTTTTTTTTTTTTTTTTTTTTCAGGAATGGTACCAGTGTGGAGCCAGCTTGCTAACGCTAAAGTTTTGTAGATACCTTTGACATCATTTGCTGAAAACATAACTTTTCAATAATGTTTATTTCTTACGTATTGCAGAGTTGACTTCCATTTATTTTTTACTTTTTAATATTGCCAACCTAAAGCTCGTTGGTTTTTTTTTTTTTTTTTTTTTTTGCTCTAAAGATTCAACATGTTTCCTTGTAACTGCCACAAACCTAAGCGTATATTGACGAGGGGATTGCTTGTTGCACTACCTTGACTGACGGCCGGCATTTTTCATATAGTCTATTATTGCTGACGATGCGTTTCATTTTATTTTTAATGTTAAATTTAGTGTGGTATCTCTTGAAAATCTTGTTTGAGTTCTTGTTTTTTTATTCATTGCAGCAAAATATCTTTTTTTGATATCAGTATCAATAACAGAATAAAATTCTAAATGGATGCTCTCCGCAGATTGAATTCCGGAAATTACGGCACTATGTCCCATCTTTTTTCTTATTCTTTTTTTTTTAGTTTCTTGTGAACAGATTGTGCGCTCTGGAAAAAAAAACGTTAAACTTCAAGTCCATATGTCGTTCGTGTATACCTGGTGTAATTACATGTCATTCTCTTAACATCGTTGTTGCCCGATCAGATGTTACACCCACACAAAAAAAAGCAAAGAAAGTGAACGTAGGCATGGGCTCTCCACCTGAGCAACAAGGAAAATAGTTATAATTAAACTAGAGTTACGAGGCGCTTATTTAAGTCGTGCTGTACCAGTGCTTTTATGTTTCTTTTGCTGTACTAAATCGGTAGCTTGTTTTGCTTTAACAACGAATACCGTCAGCATTGTAATACTGTTGTTACACGGGCAAGGCTGAATTCCTTTTAACTCCCTTCAACCAAGGTAGTCTTTATCCTAATGGAGATACGCACCATGTCACACGGCAGTCCTTTAGGAAAGGAAGTATAAGGAAGTTCCAAGCGTAAGGAGTTCCAATCGTCTCCCTCGAGCAGGTAAAGGGAGTACTCTGGTTCCCCGTGAGCTTTAGTGCAGGTTTTAAAAGAAGCACTTATGCATTAATTTTGCGTTTGCAACTAACTTTATTACTGTAGCACAACATAGAGAATAGAAAAACTTAAATGCGCTAATATCCAAGCATACACGCAAGAATTTTGCAAGCACATTGTGGCCAGCAGAAAGGACAAACCCGCTATGCTAGTAAAAGTAACAGCGCATTCCTTTCATATGAATGAAGGTACATTTATAATTTAAATTCAATTCAAACTGTTGAAAAGAAAGCAGCTAAAAATTACTTTACATGTTTTTAACTTATTATTTTATATGCATACACAAAATGAACAGCGCCTAATGGGACCCTGACGGCGTCTTTGAGGAGCTCATTCTTAGCCGTGTGACACGGCGACAACTCCTTTGGGGCTGAACTCCCTGCGTGTTCCTTTATGGAAAAGAAGTTCGAGGGAGTTGGGACTTGCCCGTGTGACAGAAGTATAAACCGAGCGATGCTGTAAAAGTTATGCATTTGCGCGTGGAGGGTCTGCCAACCTAAATAGAAAAATATTTGGACTGGAAAGCAAGACGAGCGAGCTGCATGCTAAGTGCGATAGGCGAGGTGCAAAAAGACGAAAACTAACCAATTCTCTTGAGATGATAACAGTCGGTTCCTAAAGTGGACAAGCGCCGAGCTATGCCACTAAAGAAATAATATTTGACCGCATGCGACTTCATACAGTGTCAACAGACATTGGTAAACAAGAAGGTAACTTAACTAAAACGTTGGTTACCTAATTTTTGATAATGAGCACCTAGTTTCTCTCTAAAATTTTTAGCCGGCCGTTACTAACAGAGCACCATTTGTTAACATTTTGAAAACGCAAATTTCATCAGCGCGGCGGTGGAACAAATTCTGGCTATCTCCCTCCCCGCAATACAAGCGCTTTCGACACACCCGCGCTCCAAGCATCGAACCCAGCGTCAATCAACGGCGCAACAGGGGCATGTTACTTTTTCTGTCTAGCGTGGACTGGAGCAGCAAGCAGCGGCTAGCGCCGAAAAGCATTCGGGACGTGAAAGCGTGAAAGCAGGGGATGGAACAAGTCAGCCAGAGATTGTAGGCGCGCTGAGAGCAGTGCAGAATAGAGCGCAAGTTTTGGCGTGAGATATACAAAATTCCTTGATCAATAGGGCCGAAGATAATCGAGTTTTCTAAATTTTAAAAATTGATATTTACGCGTACAAATCTCTAATTTGAACGCAACTTTAATATTTAATAGTTAATGACAAAAAGTCTTTAACCAACTTTCGAGTTGCATTTTTCTTCTATTTACTGTTATCAGCTGCAGCTCTGGTACGACTGGGGCTGCTGTTACGGTCATAATATCTCCAATAGCTTATATTTAAAAATATAGTGACCGGCTAACTTGACACACCTGGTATAAAACAAAGCACTTTGAAACCTCTATATTATGTATATTTCCTTTCTTTTTACTGCTGCATAATATAATTATCACAGTTCATGTACCGTCCTAAACTGAACACAATAAAGCTGCTAATCGCTCTAAATGGATCTTAAACGTACCTGTCTCTGCGCTGTCCGGGATGCGAACTGATGTGATGTCGTTCGAGCCTCTGTGCCCCGTTCACTGGCTGCTCAGTGACAGGTGTACAGTTCGCCCAAGGCCTTTCGTTGTTTTGTACACATTTTCATGAAACGGGGTGCCGGCCCTCGTTTCTATGCAGTAAATCAGAAAAAAAAGTTCTCTCTCCTTTGACGCAGTCCTCATCATAGACTTGGATTTACCACGTTTTTTCCCCCTCCGACGTTCCTGCGAAGCTCGCATACTTGTCGTTTTGCTTCTTGTTTCGTGAGCTGAGTGGTTAAACGACCCCGATGCCATTTACGATACGCAGCTGTAACTGGTGCCAAAAGGAAGTGTTGCGACTACATTTACATGTACTCGTCCATATATCGACGGCATGAAAATGATCAGCGAATAGCGTTCAAGTAAAAATATATGCTACCAACGAGCGAGTCCTGCCCTGGTTGCCAGCGGTGAAAGCGCTTGCGCTGGTGAACAGTGGTACGGATCACTTGGCTCTCGCATACATTATACGCGCGTTGTAACGCAATGACGTCATCAGTGACGACTTAAGATTGCCCCGATATTGTATAGTACGGAGAAGCGCTTCTTAGGTTTCACTCTAGTTCCTGTCCTCTATCTGCAAACGAGGCTTTTTGAATTGGAAACATTTTGAATTATTCATATAAAATAAGGAACAAAAAGATATAACGTTTCAGCTTTACTGTTTTCACTGTTTTACCGCAGAAAGATTTGTATTGTAGCTCAGTCGGAATACAGTGTCACAGTTTTTACATTATTGCTAACAAAATTCGTCTGTATGTTGAGTCAGAGTTTGTCTAAAGGCTGAATTATTCGTAACTGTTTTCCTCACTCTTTGAAGGTATCGGCGATATTATGCGTTTTAGTACAGCCTCTGTAAAATGTTTGGAGCCGAGGTGGTGTGCTTCTACGCCATGTACTGGGGCTGCTCTAGCATTCGTTGAAGTACTACCCATTGAGAGGACAGGACTGGAAATCGTTTCAAGATACTTGGAACACTGGGAATGCATTACGAGCCACTCCTGGGCTGTAAACTTTTGATAACGACTGTGCGTAATTGAAATCAATTTTAAAAGTACACGATATCGTAACGACGTCAGGACTTCGCACGCAACCCTTTCTTCATCAATTCCTGATCGACAAATTCGAGGCATGGAGTACAAGAAACTGCCTGTGAACGCCTGATCTGTTTTCCCTGTCTTGCAGCAACCTGACTCATTTTTCTTCCACGCTGCTGGCGTTTTCTGCCTTCCGCGCGACGCACAAAGCCAATGCAAAGATGTTCAACTCTAGTAATTTCACCATACCTGCATGCTTGGTCATTTCATGAGATCAACTCACTTCCACTACCAATTTCTCACAAGCATAGGCGAGCACTTCGGGTTCACCTTCTTTTTAAATTCATATCCGAAGCCTAGCTTTTTAGTATACCTATTGAGCCATAATCTGTCCAACAATCATCTAATAAGCAATTTGCCCATTCTGCCTAGAATTTAGTGAAGACCAACTCAACGCACATAGAATCAGACCCGTCCCGTAACTTATCCGCCTCTACGGTTGAACGTGGAAATGTGATAACGAGGTTCATATATAGTGTATTCGGGGCGAAGTATACAACGAATCCTATGATGTGCATACAGCAGGAACTTCGACCCATCTAACAATATCACTGTTTTTGATACGCGCCTGTGTACACCATGCGTTCTTTTGCTTGTCACACTGGAATCTCTTTCTTTTTCACACGTGTGCAGGTATCGAGTTTCGCGCCAGTAGTTTAACTCAGCGCATAGCACCGTTCCACCGTCAAAAGGGTAACTAGATCTTGAAACCAAGAAAGATGTTCGTAAATACCAACAACAAGGAATACAATTTTTCTTTGACTCGCGAACAGCGCCTTTTCCGACGGCGTATACTTTGCCGACCTGTCCTGTCCCAGCGACCATCCAAAAACCAAGTTAGCTCTGAAATTCTATTCCTGCAAGTCCTCCAAAGCCGCCGAATGCGACACTCTGAATCTGCAGAAAGCTGATGTTGTTCAATCCTAGAATTGTGGCAGCCAGTAATTGTCATTTGCGCAGTCGCACTGACTGTATTTTCACAGCCCAGTTACCAGCAGAACATGCCACTCGATAATGACAAAAAGTTAAAAATAATTTAGTACATACGAACCATAACGGCAGCGGTACGCAAGCGTACATGCAAAGGCGAAAATGAGAAACAAACTGAAACGAGACAATTAAAGTGCCCGCCAACTACCGGCTGAAGAAAATGGCATTTCTGCATCAAATAAACTATATTCAGAAATCCGAAATAGGTAGTTTAGTTTCAGAATACTTTCAAATAGTAGACAAAATTTTAATACCCTTTTTATCACCGCTGTTCTCCTCTGTTGCTATAATCTCGAACGACATTGAAGCGCTTTAACAAGGTGAAAAGTTTGGCTGATTGGTGCATGATCTTGTGGTGAAGAACTGCGCTTACACGAGACAGAAGATGGAAGGAACACGACTCTGTGTTTGGCTAGAAGCGCTTTGGCAATATAAAGCATACTGAACTGATATAGGCTAATCTCAAACGATATTGAAGTGATTAGTGACAAAGCAGCTCTACAGAGCAATAAGCTCGCAATATATTTGTTTGCTTGTTTATTATTTCCGGTGCTGGGGACATTACAGTGCGGAGAGGTTATAACCTCAGGTAAGGTTACCAAGTGTTAGTTCAAGCGGAAAACAATTTCAGTGAGGAACCGCTTTCAATCTAAAGGTGTAAGTGGAATAAAGGACAAAAACTAAGATGCTACAATAGTCGAGGCTGGCTCTCTGAATGTCACCAATAGCGCCAATAACGTTATGCGGGAAATTCTGGGGTGGGGCGAGTAAGGCGAGAAATCTAGCCTAATGTTTCTTCTGACATATTCGCCGCTTGGTAGTTATTGAAAAAAAAAACAGCACTAAAGCGTGATAGCTAAGCTATGGAGGTTCGGGCCAATGAACTTGCGACGGGAGGACTTCAGCCGCCAGCTAAATAGCTACATGCGCTGGGCTGCGGAAATAGGCCATCGCCTAACTATACGTACTACATCTATGGCAAGCTGACGTAATTGCAAGAGTACTTGAAGGTTAAATCGATCTTCTGATATATAGGACATAACTTGTGCGCGCGACTTTAAAGTCAGAAAAAAAAAAACTAAATGCAATGCGCAGAAGTTTGTAACGTGCCAGATCTGCTAGAATAGCCGCGCATCCTTGACAAGCAACCTGAATTCGATGGGTGCACGTAGCGCGGTGAGACAATTCTAATTAGACTCATCTACATTCTGCCTGACCCACCATAGTCGGGACTTTCCTGAATCGGTTGACGTTCGCTCGGCTGGAAAGGACGCATTCAGCATTTCTGTTGAAATTATTTCCCCTCCCTCTCACTCAAACATGTGAGGCTGTGGTGAAGTCGGCGGTGAATCAGGGGGCGTAGCAAGAAGGGAAAAATTTGAGAGCTAGTTTTGCCGCGAAGAAAAATGAAACACGCCGAAAGCAGGGCGCTTCAGAAGCGCTCACTGATATATAGACCAAGTAGTTCACCCGGCTTGAGCGCGTGGATAGCCTGTTCTCGTTCTTCTCGTATAGTACATCTTTGGTCAAAAAGCCAGCACCAAATCCTTTCCCCTCCCCTAGATAATGATGTAAGCAGTTTCCCATGACGTCACGGTTGATTTCGTAGTTGAATGGCAGGCAAGTACGTGAAATGGAATTAACCGTGACCTCATGGCAGCATAGGGCGACGACATTGTCTCAGGAGCCTTCTCTAAATGATGTTTGCAGCTGAGTTCTAGAGTTGCATGTGAACATAGAGCAAAATCGCAAAGGCTGTCAGCTAGACATGATACACTCTCAGCTCTCATATATCGGCAATTTAAGTCGAACATCGTCCGAACTTGTCGCCTAACAAGAGGGCCAACTTACCCGAAATATTCCGAAACTTTCCGTCCGAATGGTAGCCAACTGGTAAAAAAATCTTCAGCCAGGAGTCGAACTGTAACCGGCGGTTTCGTTTCCTCTGATTTAGACCATACAATGGGCCGTCGACATGGCCCACTGCTCCGCGTGCTCAACTAGTAACACTTCGCACAGTGCTTTCGATATCTGCGTACTGATCACCTTCCACGTTCTGCGCCGTGAATGTTTGCGAAAGAGCCGTCATAAAACTGGTTTCGAGGAAAGGAAAAGCGCATTCGACCTCGACCGCGATCTGCATAAAGCGCGTGCACAGTCACCTCCTCATCTCCCGGGTCGTTGTACATCAACGGTGTCAAAGGTAATGGAGCGCGCATTCGTTCGCCATAAAGAGATACGACGGGAAAAGTGGCTGGTAACGAAGGCACCAAAACTTGGATGCCACTAATGTCGATGCAATAACCGCACTCTGAGCAGTACTCTACGAATTTGCTCAGTGTATTTGATGCGTGCACCTATATAGTCGATAACTATAGATAGGCTGTGAATGTTTTATATCTGGTATGGTACGATGTTGCATGGTTGCATGGTATGGTATGGTATGGTATGGTATGGTATGGTATGGTATGGTATGGTATGGTATGGTATGGTATGGTATGACATTCCATTAAGGTTAACACATCCCAAAGCGACGCAGGTGATGAGAGGATCAGTAGTGGATGGCTTAGAGTAATTTCGGCCACCTTGGGTTTTAGGTTCGCCCATATCGCACAGTACACGAGGGCCGTGCGTTTCGCCTCCGTAGAAACTCTGCTCCCGCGGCCGGAATCTAACCCGTGTCCTTGAGCTGAGCACCCTAGCCAATGAGTGCGGGGCTGTTTTGTCTCTTTCCACTGGGACATTGTTGAAAAGCCAAATAGCGGTGGCCGGCTGCACTTTGGCGGACAAATACGGCAAAAACGGGAAGCTATATGACGATACTAATAAGGCGCTTCCAGTGGTAACCACACCCATTTTTCCACTTTTTACGCCAGTGTTTAATATACCGTTTTTATATCTCTTCATATCCTCGTGCGACAGTAGTGCGTTAACCAAAGTAACCATGCTATTTGAACGTGCACTCTTCCATTCTTCACACGGGTCTTCTACGCGGCGGCTCAGCGGTCCTGCTGAGCCCGAGGAGGCGGGTTCGATCCCGGCCGCGTCGGCCGCGTTTGAACAGAGACGAAACGCAAGGCACCCGTGTCCTGAATCGTCAGTGCACGTTAAAAGAAATTCAAGATTAAAACAATCCCGGAATCCGCTATTATTGCATCCATCATAGCCCGTATCCCTTATAATGCATATCGCAATCCGCGTCCCGATGGCTGCCCCACCTATCCGCAAGCCTCTGGGCTTAAGCGGGCCGCGTCTGTCGAGTCTTTCCATCCTTTCTTCGGCACTTACGCAATCTGCTTCAGCTTTTAATCGATACGGTCGGCCTATTCTAAATGTCGCACGCACATATCGTGTAGATACTGTGGAGATCTGATGAGTTCCGAATTAGCGTTCATCTAAGCCGTCAGTGGTGCAAATAAAATAAAATGTTGTATAGTTAACTGCCCGAAAACTATAACACAGCTTCAGAAATACGCCTCCTGCGTCCTCCCACGCCTTCATTCGTGAACGGTGTCAATTGCGACACTGTAATGCTCACTGCCTTTCTTTTTGTCGCTCTACTTCATTGACGACCTCTTTCAGGCGTTGTTGCCTCGATTATGGTCCACAAAGTGGCTAGCAGGCGTGCGGGTTGCAAATACAATTAGCAGTCCGTGTTTCGATATAAGAGCGCTTTCGAAGCAAGAAAGGCATTGCTGAAAGCCCAGGCAGAGGATGCAGGCACGTTGTGAGTGGTTCACTGCTTTTTTTTTTTTATTTTTTGATAATGTATATCGGAGAAGCAGGTGACGGCTAAAATGAATGCTTATTTAATTATTTAAGGATTTTATTAATTGTTTTATATTTATGGAATATTGTACAGAAGAAGCTCGCTTACCAGCACCTCTCTAAGAAGTTACTGCTGCCCCTCTTTTCTACTGCGCCAAAATGAAACCAGCCACTTAAAAAATGTCGATACAACAACAACAGGCTGACCAGCATGCTGATATTTTTCAACGCCGGCCAGGCTGTTTAATGCATTCACATTTGTGGGCTTGCGGGAGCTTTGTAAGATTACTCCTATTTGGGTCAAAGAGCCTGAACTTTTGAGACATAATGTCTCTTATACCATCACATATTGCCGTGCTTCCTCCCAAGTGTTTTACTTTCCGCTTTCAGTGTCGCGAACTTGGCATGCTTAATTACTGTTGGGCGATGCTGCTGGACTCTGCTCGTTATGGATGTATGTGAAATGGGACTGAAGAGGTGATGGGATTTGACCTGAATATTTGGGCCACTGAAAGCGAAAATGCAAGCTGTTTTAACGCAAACATCAAAGCAAAGCGGTTGGCACTGGTCAGCTAAGTGGGGTTTATGCTATGTGCCTTTCACATATGATCTCCTTCGCCTGCCCCGAAAAAAAAAAAAAAAAAGCATGCATTTTAAATACTGCCGTGAAAGCTTCAAACAGTATTTGTTGTTTTTTAACAGCCGCCGGCATACAGGCTTATCACTCTGATTCTGGACCGCGTATCAGTTCCGTAATCTTTGTTTGTTAATGCTCGATGTCGCAAGTCACACCTTTATCAGTTTTGTTGTAGCGAAAGATGCACCGAGATCTGTCTCGAAGGTTCCGGCCACTCGGGTGTCTTTCCACAATGTTCCAGCCGTGCTGGTAGCTGTTTGCGACGTTATCTAGATTGTTCTGTGCAGCCTTTAAATTGAGCGTTGCCGAGTGTGACGGATTTTTCTTTGTTCGACGATCGACGAGCACGTTTGTTTCTATCGCCGCAGCCGAGTTGCTTAGTTCTTTTGCGGGCGCAAGTCAGCCCAAATAAAGAGTTTCTTTAGTGCAGTCATCGACCCCTTCATTTGTGTCGTCGACCTCGTCACCACTACGTGACATCTGGTGGAGGTGCTGGGGTAGTGGCATCAAGCGAAGACCCAAGCCGTGTTCCTGACGCCCTGGAAGACCAGCCTACAGGTCACCGAGCTAGCCGCCGACTTCAAGGCCTACAACCTGAACACGGTCTGCTGCCTGACTCCATTCGATCTCGGAAGGCATCGACGCTGACAATGGCCCAGCCTACAGCACCGGTTGTTTTCGTCCAACCCCGTGAGCCCCCCTGCTTCCATGGACGATGGGATGAAGATGCGGGTGACTGGATGGACCTTTTCGACCGTGTGGCAGAATTCAACGGTTGGAACGACACTGCGAAACTCAGGCAGGTCTACTTTGTTCTTCAAGGACATGCCCGAGTTTGGTTTGAAAATCACGAGACTTCTTTCAAGGATTGGGAGATATTCAAAGCACAGTTCTTGATGGCCTTTACAAGTTCTGTCAGAAAAGAAAGAGCTCAGGCCCTCCTCCAATCAAGAATTCAACTACCAAACGAGCCCGTCCTGGCCTACGTAGAGGAGATGCAACGCCTGTTTCGCCGCGCCGACCCTAACATGACCGAAGATGACAGAGTGAAATTCTTACCGGAACCCGCCGAAAACTGTGGAAGAATTTGAGAGTGATAAGCCTGTATGCCGGCGGCTGTTAAAAAACAACAAATACTGTTTGAAGCTTTCGCGGCAATACATACATGCACGGCAGGTATATAGCACAGAGAGCAAAGAGAAGATAATTTTTTCTTCGTCTTCTCTAGTGTGTTCTATATCAGACTGATTGTGCTATTCATCCACGATAAATTACTCTATCGGAAAAAACTCTAGTGCATATAGCTTCACACGTTAATTGCAGTCAGCAAGCTACGCCCATTATATAACAAGCGTAAATCACATCCGTCAAAACGTCTATTTCTGATGACCAAGCGATTTAAGTGAAAGCAGAATTTGTGCATCTGTAACAAATACATAATTGTCAACCGTGAATATCGGCAATTATTTAGATCGCTAATATTGACTGCATTTGTTTTTCCCGCCTTTATTACTCTGCCTCGGAAAATGATTGTGGTGGTCCAAGACGGAACCAGCTTGAAAGCTGCTGGTTTTCTGCTGGAAGTCGTCTGCTCTCATCAGAAAACCCTTTAGGTACGCCGGTCCCTTAAGACAACAGGCTGGCTTAATGTTGAGACCTATGTACAATTAGCGACCTTCAAGTTCAGTTGTAGTAATCTCAGCAGAGTACTTGTTGGTTTTCCGCTGAGACTGTATACCAGCTCACTGGCTGTTTGCAAGTCCGCACCTGCGACAATCAGTGGCAAGTACGACGTAACTGCCTGAACACACACACACACAATCTGCTTCAATTAGTACACATGAGGAAACGAGATAGAACCACGAATCAGTTCGCATTAAAATCGAATGCGGGTTACTGTGACCTTGGACTCTCTGGACTGTAGCACCATGGGATCGGGAAGGCTTAGCGGCGCTCGTCTGCGGCAACCGGACAGGATATCCTTGCGTCTCCACGAGCTGTAATGGTTGGTAGTGTACTCTCATGAGTACTGTTCCCTTGCGTGTGCTTCCGCCAGTGAAGAAGCAGGCGTAGAAAACTCACGTAAGCAGCAAGCCAGGCGACCGTGCTTGCAGTGTAAACGGGAAGCCGCGGCAAGCGTCCGTCCCGCATAAGGTTCCAACGGATGCCGCTGCGGGGCTTTCAGTAGTTATTGGGCTTTAGATGCACTCACCTCTGCCATTTCTCAGATATGCGCCTCTCCGAGCTTCAGTTCATGCGCGATAAATTCAATATTATCATCTGTGATGACTAGGTTATGGAAAATCTGCACTATAAAATGAACACATGATATCCAGGGTTTCCCATATACCCGTCTGGTTGGGAGTATCCATGGCACAGAAGTATCTAGCGCTGACATCGGTCGACGCTCAATACCTTCCTGCCGCAAAGTGAGCATGATTATGCGGTTTAACGTCATTAAGATCTCTTCCTCGGCTTCTTCTAGTGCCTCTACACATATATCTAGCGAGTATCGTCTGATACCCCTGTCGCATAGGCATCTTGAACACGCTGAAACCGGTAGTCTATCTACTCAAAAGCATTTGGGTGCTGCTCACATTGTAAGTGTCAATGGCTGTCAACGGAGCCAGCGGAGCATCGCGGAGCCCTATCGAGATTTTGAAAGCCTTCGGCGGCAGCGTGCGTGCGGAGAGTTCGCAGTGACATGATGGATATTGAAATCAGAACGGTATATAATCACTAAAACATTATGGAACTTCAGAAAAATTAGTCGGCCGCCTAAGCTTGGCCTTAAGCATATATGCGATACCGTATTTAACACCAGCTTTTCATTCGGCGAATTTTAGGCGTTTGCCACGCAGAATTTGGCAAAGTATAAAACCTCTTTCGTTGCTCTGATTTTTGAGGAAAGGAAAAGCATAGTGCCTGTCCCATTTCTCAGTGGACACGTACACTTGCAGCCAATGGCATACGTACAATTGAAGACACATGTCGTCGGTTCGAATCCTTATCGTGAACTAGCCTTAAACCTGGTTAGCAGCTGTATGCTAAATTGAAAGTGAAATGGTATTACACCATACAGAGCGCTGGACAAAAAAAAAACGGTTGCGTCAAAACTTTGGTTAAAAACCACGTTCGTACTTTTTTTCCCCCAACGCGTGTCGCCTTTTCGACATAACGAGCTGTATATACGCTATCACATGATAACAACTTATTTTGCAGATAAAAAAAGAAAAAGACTGGCCTTCAAAACGCGCATCATGCGCCACATCATTGTTGTCAGCGGCACGAAAACAACTACCGTAATTACACGTTTAAAAGTTAAAATTTGGCGGGGTGCGAACTAATGTCACGGTGCAGAAGAGACAAGCTAACGCTCAGCATCGTTACAGGCCCGATAGCACGTGGGTGCTCTTCTTTTTGAAACATCGTCGTCTTCGGGTACCACCTAATGACACTCGATGGCATTATCCCCCCTCCGGAAAAGAAAATCAGTAAGCAAGCACTGGTGAGAGTCAAGCTTTCTGGTGCGGGTAAGAAAGGGAACAAATCACCAAAAATAAATGGCAGGCAGAACGCGCAAAAAAAAAAATAAAAACAACTAAAAATTAGCACTAGCCATCACTGCGTGAAGTAGGGCTTCATGCGGAGCACGTGCACTACCTCGGGTTGAGGCTGTGCGCAGTGCTGAGGGGGAGAACTTCATAAGTCACATCAGAGAGACGGCGAAGCACTTTGTATGGCCCAAAGTAGCGACTTAGCAACTTCTCCGCCAATTCTGGGCGACGGACAGGGGTCCACACCCACACTTGGTCATCAGGGTGGTACTCGACATGTCGATGGCGTTAGTTATAGTGGTGTGCATTGGTCGCCTATTGTCGCTTGATGTGCATGCGGGCAAGTTGGCGGGCATCCTCTGCGTACTGACCGAATTCCTCGGCGTGCGGCGTAAGCCTCCACCGGGTGTCATTAGGTGGCACTACTATATATGGGAGGATATACATGGTTTAATTTTGAGGGAATTCATTGTCACAGCCGTAGAAGGTAAATGAAAAACGATGCCTAACTGCTCTTGTAACTCACTGGCACGCGAAATCATATAATAAAATCAGTTCCGATATACAATCAGCAAAGATATACACGCAAATGCTGATAATGAAACAACTGTTTTTCCTTTTGTGGTTGGATTTAGTGTTAAGAGTGCACAACCGAGCTCGATTAGTACAGACATACCATCAATAAATGCACCAACGCACAGTGCTTTTTGAAAAACGGTGCTCCGAAAAGACGAAGAATATTCAAGGCAGCATTCAAGCTTATTGTTTGATATTTTCGCATGTACTTTTTTGTGTTCGCAATGACTGCAATTTATTGCACCAGCTGTCATAAAAACCTTCTGTTTTTAGTAGCGTTAAAGTTCCGTGTTCTCTTCTGCACGCACCGTATCTTTTGTTTATATTTGTAGTCAGGGAAATGCAACTAGCCCTACATAATTGTAGCACATATTGTTGTGTAGTTCTGGCAGCCAATCTGAAATTTCAGTCCAAATTTATTCCTGCGGACTATATACCAAGTTCGGACTATATAAGCAAAAATGTTTTGTTTTCAGCCGAATTTGCCCCTGGGGACTATGTTCCAAAATTACGGTACCATAAGTTTCTTAAAAGAGCACCAGAATTTTAAAGATTCCCCAAAACATCGTAATTCATTTCAAGAGTGAACTAGGAGTTGGAAAAGACTTTATTGAAACGCAGTATTAAGGGTCGAGAATATTCTGAACTAGGGTCAACAAGGCCAACTGGTCCTTCAGCTTGTCCGAGGTTGTAGTAAAGACCGCCCCGTTAGGTAAGAAGGGTGTGGGAAATAAGGGGACTGAATTGAAATGAAGCAAGAAAAAATGCACTGTTCTTAATTAGCAAAGGGTTCAGAATAATTCGGGCATGCGGGAGAGTGTCTGATAAGGTAACAAAAAAAAAAAAAATCGGACAGGAGTAAGGAGTACATTTAGGTGTATGAGTAACAAATGAACATTTTGTTTTAACCTTTTCATGTCAAACTTGTATGGTTATTTTTTGCTTGCCTGAGAAATTATTGGCAGCGGCGGCGTCTCCACGCCCGCTTGGTGTGAGATGATGGAATTCCTCGACGGCGATCGAGTCTACCGCGTAGCAGCGATATAATTACTTCCAGTTCTATAGCAATCATTCTCTGCTCCTTAAAGGGGCAAATTTTAATCAAATTTTTGTGCTGTACTTTTATGTTGTAAATAGTGGTGATTCTGTGTGCATAGAACACGTGTGATTATTTATCGTATTATTAGTACACAGCAGTCTTGGTTTCGGTTCGTAGATGCCAGGTTTGTACTTGCCGTCAGAAAACAGAAGACATAACATTGAAATGTCGCGTGGACCGAAAACCCGTGGTGTCAACGAGTCGGCGCGGCGTCTGCTTTTCATGTGCTTCTTCTCTCATGGCGGAATCACAATGCAGAAACAGTTGAGCAACTGCGTGGCCAACACGATGTTATTTTCGTCGTGCTGGCGATCCTGTCACACCACGGCAACACGAACTGTTTCGGAAACATGTCACTGGCGCCCGCCAACAGCTGTCGCCAACTTGCTCTCCGACAGCTGGGCAACACCGTATGACACCGCGGAAGCGTACAGTACGGTCCACAGTTAAAGGGAACGCATGAGATCGCGTGGCCTAAACACTTTGCAAAGCGATGCCGCCGGTCACTGACAAGAATGGACGGCATCAAGTGCATGGGTGGGAAGAGCAATCGGCCGTGCTTATTGCACAAGCCCTTTGTCTCTCGGGAGTACTTTGTAAAGCGCAGCAGCAACGCGGCCTCATGTTCTCTTTAACAGTGGACCGTACTGTATACGCGTTGCTCATTGCGGCGCCGATGTCGGGAGCCGCTAGCTTCGCTACAATTTCACCCAAATTTCTGCGCTATTCTAGGAGCTAGGAAAAACACAATAGCGGGAGGACTTCATTAAGTATAAACTTGCTTTGACTATGAAGGAGGGCGCATAAATAAATGCTCGCGGGTTGTTTGCACAGCTTTTGTGCACCGTTTTGAGCGCCGCTTCCATGTGTGCGAATCTGGTGATAACGGAGAGAAAATTCACAAATTTTAATAAATGAAAATGACCACATATAGTTTTGGCTACAGTGAACTGAAATCGACTATTGCTTATATCTCAGGACGCGCGTGCAACCAGCACGAATCGCCGGTGACCCGGTGTGTACTCCGAGCAATGCTGCAAGTGGCCGGTAACAGTCGTCGGCTCCTTGTGCAGAACAAATTAGACCGATTGAGGACGGTCGCTGAATATACGCCTTATTGAGCCTATTTTATTATGAAGTTGACTTCCTAGTAATACGGTGACGAAATACGGACCTTTCAGCGTTGACCCATTCCGAAGTGCCGTCCGGTGAAACCGACTTGGCCTAGTGACGAAGGCAGTCAGGGATCGAACAGCGCAGTTCGTCGCCTGGTGCACCCGCGGGAGGCACCGTTGCCGAAAGCTCTGCACTTGTGCAAGCATGCAGCTGTTATACGAGTACAGCAGGCAATCCTTATAACATTTGTCTTTTGTGCTACGAAACGTACGTGAAGTACTACATCAAGCCAGCAGCGCTACATTGCTGCGCCGCTCGACCTTTCCGGGGTCGGCGACCGACAGCAACGCCGTCCGCCGATCATCGGCGCGCCGTCGGCGGCAGCCTTCACAGGTTTTAGTGAATGAAAATGGCCATCAAGCACAGTCCTGGCTACAGTGTCGTCCGTGCGTCAGAACGCTGCCACGCTGGCATACGCACGAGCGCAATGGAAGATCAGGCAAGCGACAGCAAGAGTAAAATATTTTCTGCACCTCTCTTGAGTTTAGAGCTTACTGTGATCGCCTTCACGCACAAAGGAAGTGCATGACAAACTTCGCGCATCCTTGTAATTTGGTGTCTCTACCCCTTTAAAGTGTTCTAGAAATTTTGGAAATCAGTGCCAACGTTTTACAGCGGAAGTAAAAAGCATCAAACCGGCTCACGTGTATTTCCCTAGATGTCAAAACGCATTCAAGCATTTACCATGTCTTGGTAACAGTGCAGCCAGCATGAGTAAGCACACATGAAGAAAAAAAAAAAAGAGGCAATTTTTGCTATTTGCTCGGGAAATGTCTCAATTTTTCACCATTTGAAAAAATTTACACCACGCAGCCAAAAGCTTGAACTGCAGCATATTTTTATCACATTTCGGGACCTACACTGCAATCTCCTCATTTCGCGCATTTTCTACTGAAAGGAACACGGTTGGTTTTGCGCCATCTTGGTATTATACAATCAAACGGACGGTTTCAGGCATTATACAACCACCGTTTTTAGGATCAAAGGCTGAGGAGAAAAAATAATGTTCAACGGACAAATTTTCGGCGAAAACATTTTCTTTCGTGCCTTTAGCATGCAAACATGCATGGAAAGCAAACATTCTGGCTGCTCATCTACTGGAAGCGATTATGATGCTGCAGATATCTGGCAACGAGTCTCTTCAGTGGCCACCTTAAATCAGTAAGTGTTAGTCCACCAATGTATGATCCACTGATTTGTTGTCAGTGCACATGTAACTAAAAAGGACCAGTGCTCAAATATCGGTTCGTAACACGCCTTCCTAATGTCCTAATGGTGGCCGTACTGAGCCGCATTCTGGTTCAATTCGGAAGAACTATGACTTCTAAATTTTCAATCACCGAGAATGTGGGTCTCTTCTTCGACGATAATGAGACTACCTTTGACTAGACGCCCTCAAAAGTGCTCGGTCAAGATCGATAAAAAGTGTTTCCAAAAACGACCAATAATTATTAATAACTTTCACTTTTTTTGTTCTCTCATGCCTATAGCGGGAAGTTCCAGGACTTTTATTTTCCAGCCAATTGCTTTGAGGTTTCATACAGCAGCGGCGGGCTGGTGGGAGCCACAGCTTAAAGTGGCCGCGTTCTATCTTGACTTTGGAGCAACCTGCTAGCGTTTCAAGTCCGGCATAGATACTGAAGATCCCGATGGCACGTGTGCCCGATTTTCGGAGATTATGGTGGTGGAGGCTTCCACGTTCGAAGCCGTGGGCATTGCTTGCCTCTTCAAGCGCCTGCTAGGGTCCCTGCTCAGTATGGGCTCAAAGACGTCTTCTCGACATCCGCTCAGACGCAAAGGCCGCAGTTCCGGACACGTGAGCATCTCCGTTGTGCTGAAACGCGGCAGCGCCGCAAAGTTCTGCACTGACTCAAACTGCGTGAAACTTTCGTTGTAGCTGCTGAAGATCTGTCGGCAGGCATCCTGGACCGAAGTATCCAGGTCTATGTTGCGCTCGTCGGACGCGAAAGATTCGCTGAGCGAATGAGAAAGCTCCGGGTTAGCGTCCGTCAGATTGCGCAGAAAGTCGCGGCAACTGCGATAGTCCGGCAGCGAGAAAGTTGGTGGTTCGATGCTGCTACTGCGTGTGGCGCTATTCGGCATGTTTGATGGTGTGGACACCTTGCCGCAGGCGTACGCGTCAGAGGAGTCCACATGCATGGCGTTGTCGTCAGATGCGAGGGACTCTCTGGCCCAGCACGAGGATTCCGGGTTAGTGTCCGTCAGACTGTGAAAAGAATCTCGGTGGATTTGATATTCTGGAAGCGAGAAAGGTGATGACGCTATGCTGCTACTGCATGTGGCGCGATTCGACGTGTTTGACGGCGTCGGTGACTCAGACGACGATCGTGCGAGTGGAGACGACGGAGGAGACTCACTTTGAAGACTTGCTGGGGAGTTCCGCCCGGAACTGTCCTCTTCTTCCTCGCTGCTCTCTGACTTGCTGCCAGTGCCCGTGCTACTTGCTTCTTTGGCCTGCTCGTCAAGAACATGGAGGGATAGCGTGGTTGTTGAACTTGAATATCCGTCCCTGCACAGCGTGGTTTCAGCATCATGCGACAGATCATTCGCTTCGCCAGACGCGCTGACAGCATCAGTGTCCCGTTCAATGTCACAGCCAGAATCGGTTCTCTCTTCGTAGCTCTGGAAGCTTTGTGATCCTGTGCGTAGGGGCCTGCCCACAAGTAAAGGACAGTCTGTTTCCGGGAGGCTGCCACCAAGGGAGGAGTCACCGTTCTGAGCAGGACCAATTTGGTTGCCTTTTTGAAAGCATAGGTCATCATCGTACGAGGCCACGGTGAAGAATGAATCGCACGATGAAGCGGACACTTGTCCGTCTAGGCTGCAAACGGGACTGGGGCACAATTGTCTGAGCTCCTTATCACAGAAAGAGTATTCAAACCGTGTCGGCCTAGAAGCCGGTGAAGAACCTGCACTGACTGTACTGACCTCCATACCGGAGAACTTTGGGCCCACGGATTCGAATCCTCCACCCGACACGGAAGCTGACTTGCGCACCAGGCCTATGGGGTACGTCCGCTCTTCGAACGCAGCAATGCAGCAATCTCCTCGCTCAGCCTTAAAAGCGTCATGGTGGCCCCACTCGGAGCTCCGTGGCTCGCGTGGTGTTGCCGTCAGCTCATTCTGAAGCACATCGTGCGTCGCCGCGACATCTGGATACTGGCGCACAACAGAGGGACCATCGTCAAGCGTGGCACCACACATTCCGTCATTGGTTTCGATGGCGTAATAGGAATCTAAAAACTCATCGCAAAGTTCCATGCTCTGCTGAGAGGCCACCTCGAAGTCCGCCTCTTCGATGCAGTCACTGATGCTGAGTTTCGTCAAAGTCACGTCAGAAGAGAAGGAATCGTCCCTCATCGTCTTCGCCTCAATGATGTCCTCGTTGCAGTGCTTTTCCTTCGTTGCTTTCGCTTCATCCGCAGCAAACTGTAATTCGTCTCCGCTTGCTTCCGTAGGGATAGGTGACGAAGTAGATGGAAGATGGTGGCCTCCGCTCCCTTCCTTGCAGTCTCCGGAACCGGTAACTTCGCTGTGCGAAGATGCATCGCGCCTGTGACGGTTGCAGGGTACATCACTGCTCCAATGATCAAAGTCACCCAGACCCAGCTGCAGCCGCCCGTCTTCTTCGACGCCGCAGCCGCCCCCACTCTGGCGGTTACCAATCGAGTGAAGTCTCCTCCCAATGTCCTCTATATGGTCGAGCTTAATGTCACCGCTGCTAGCTGAGGTGTGCAGGACGCCACTGACATTGCCTGAGCCATAAAGACTATCAGTGTCCGTGCGGCCTTCGTCGAGCTTGCTGCTGTCCTTCCAGTAGTTTATTTGACACTCTTCTAGCAGTCCTTCTAGATGCTTGCAGATGGAACCCTCTGAAGTTATCGCAGTCTCTGCATGATATACCATGACGTTTGCGCACTCAGCACTGTCTGCATTCAACCCAGGATTCTGCTGAGACGAGATTCTTTGCTCACCTTGGTTGTCTTCCAGTTTCACGCTCCGATTGCGATACTTGTTGTCCAGTGTCTCTGTGTTTGGGAGGTTCCTGTGGTCACCAGCACCAGGTTTTGCTTCTGGCGTACTCGAGCCGTCTTTCATCGGTGCCTGTTGCACTCTTAACGATTTTTCGGCAGCAGCAGCGGCGTCACCACCACTTTTGTACAGGCTTAGACCACGGTGAGCGCTGAACACCGCCTTGCGGCCAGGGTAGGACTTCGACATTGGTGAACCGCTGCCCAGGCAGGTGACCTGCGGATATACCCATCACTTTAATTGAGGTAGGGTGGGGATCCTTAAGCTGAAATAAGTCCATGATTTTTCTTTCAGTAAGGAAGCATTAACTGTGGCTTGAATAAGCCGACATCTTCTTTTCATCAGTTTAGATTTCTTGCGATCAGTTTCCGTTCCGTATGAAAAAAAAAAGAAAGCATCGGATTTCTTCGCACTGCAGGGCTTTAGGAAATTAGCTTTTCTTCGTTTCAAGAACTGAAGTGGCATCATCGCGCTCACGGCTTCGAATTCCTCACTGGAACTTACCACACGACTGTGATAACCAAAAAAATTCATTAGAAGGTATTTATCAGGACAATCAGAAGAGTTTTGCAGCATATTGTGTCCGCCGCGGTCGGTGGAATTGTTTTCTGTATTTAACTTTTTGAAATATTTTTTGAAAGTGTTCGCTGAAACACCGGCTATGTTGTCGGTTCAAATCACTATCCCAGACTCAGTCTTCAACTTGTCTAGCAGATAGATGCTAATTACAAAGCCAAATGCCATGACACTATACCTGTACACTGGAGAGAGAACGGTTGCGTTCATTAATTTCACAGAAATTTGCGCGTTTTTATTTTCTTTTTTCGGGCGTTTTGGAACGATGCTAAGATTTTCTACGACAATTCTGTCTTTTTGTCTTTTCAGTTCAACGAGCTCAGCAGGCGCTCGCGTAGCAATCCCCTCTTCTCTACCTCTCCACCTTGTTATGCAAATTACAAGGCACGCGCGATTGTTTTCTTTGGACGACGTCCTCGAACTCACCGTCACATGTCAATTATCGCTAGTTTCATTTTTTTTTTTTGTTGCCCCCCTTACTCTACTCAACACGTCCGTCCAAAGCACTGCAAATGAGCCACAAACTTTACTTTGTACAAGATCTGCTGTAGTATTTAAGCAAGCCGAGCCGCACACACCTGGAGGCCAAGCTTGGCCATGACCGCGTCGCGTGCACCATCCTCTGCTCGCACCAGCCATTGGCCCCCGCCGCTGACAGATGCTGCGGGACCTGCTGCCGTGGACAGAGCTCGGCTCCGTGGGCTCCAGATGGACTCGACGCAGGAGGACACTGACAGATCCTCGTCCCGGTTCTCGAAGCAGTGTTTGGGCACTGGCCACTCGGGACGCTCCAGTCGCTCCAGCCAAGAGACGCCTTCGTAATCGTCCACACTCGTCGCCGTGCACTGATGTCCCCGCCCGGAGACTGCGCATGCGCCGGAAGTAGTGTCAGATTTTAATCAGAGGTGACCGTGCTATGGGTCACCATAACAGCTGAAGTCCTCCAAATAATGAATTTTCGCCAAGGAAGGCGACGTGGCTACCACTTGATCCAATAAAATGCATAGTAATGAAAATGAGATGATAATGGACAAAAATCGTACATTATTGTAATTCTGGATATGTTCCTGGTGATTTAGCTAAAATGACGAGACTGTCGATATCTAAATCAATAATACCCAAGAAAGGTACTACAGGGCGTCAGAAAAGTCCCACGTTACGCCTGAGCTTCAGTATATTTTATCGCATTTTTGACGTGGCTTTGACGTTTTATCTTTTTTTTTTCGATTGGGCACCGAGTTGGCCGTATTTTGATTAGGCTGGACGCCAGTTTTTCTCAAATTCGGACGGAGTCAAATTTGAGGGGTGGCCGACGTCAATGTAGAGCTCATCACTGGGTTGGTCACAGTCGAATTGCGTTGGACGCCAATCTTTGTGAACTCAAAATCCGCTGAGTAGGTCTTATTCAATCCAGATTGAAAACCAATTTTGGTCAAATTCGGACGAAGTCAAATTTCGGAGGTTAAGAAAGGCCAAATTCGGGAGTGCTGATAAACACACTTTGTAATATTTTATGCGAACGCTTTTCGGCGTCATAAGCCGGCTATTATAATAAAAAAAAAACACTACTACAATAACTTTGATAATAATGTTATGGGAGATTTTGTCTACACGAAGGAGAAAGTTTAGATTATAAATTATATATAAACTTGACCACGGAGAGATAAAACCAAACAAAAATATTTATTTGCTTCAACAGCATTTCCGGTCATGTAGAGGTGATCCCGGATAGAAAATTAGACAAGTTAAATGCAAATCTTATACTTATCAAAGCGAATTTTTTTCCACTATCAATTCATGACTAGAATCGGTATACGTAACAAGTTATTCAGCACTACATAAATGACGCGGGCACAGGAAGAAGTACACAGGACCGACGCTGATTAATTTATGCAGCCCTGAATAATTTGTTACAAAGCCATGCTTCCCCAACTAGCCCAGAAACCTTTTGGTACCTTATCAAATTGTCGAGCGCCGCTCTGAATATATGCACCACGCGCTCTTATCAGATGTGTTACCGTGGTCTCCAATCTGTTCTTGCGTGTCATGCCCTGCAGTTGTTTATGTTGCCTTGATTTCACCGGTCTAATGACTTGTTTATTGTGTGTCATTTCCACTTGCAATAATGTCTACGGGTGCTGCATGCATTTCAATAAATAAACAAATAAATAAATGTTTACGCATTCAACAATGTTTCCACCAGTTTTGATCGCCTGACCGAAATATTTTTGAAAACTACTTTACGTTCGACCAGGTTTTCAATACGAAATTATTTTAGTAAGAAAGACAGCCGATAAAATAACTATGTTGCGCTGAGGCTGCATGCAGTAAAAATAAACAGCAGTTGACTTATCCAATGGCTGCTCTCTTTTTCGCGCTTCCTTGTAGAGATATTCTAGGCACTATAGTAGAGACAAACATTTTCCAACTCAAACAACTCGTAATCTAGCGTAGCTCACAATAGCGATGTGACGGGCTAGTTGGTATTGCGTATCTGTATATGAGCAGCACAGTTAACAGGACACACGAGGAAAGAGACACACACACGGGCGCTAGCTAATGGTCATTGGCATCTACGGAATTGCCAACTTTAGGTAAAAAACGAAATCGCAACTAAAACAGGGCAACAGGCTTATATAACCCGTTAGAAATGGAACCCAGCGCCGGCGTTGACCGCAAATTAAGTGGTCACGCACGTGACGTCATCAGACTAATCACGTAACCCCAAAGTGGCACTTAGATCGTATATGCATGGGCGTAGGGTTGTAGATATGAGGTAAACATAGGGATGGGTAGTGATATTATGCCATAGGCAGTAACGTCACGTATGCAATAGGTAATGAGAAAAATTAAAAGCGAAAATTTAGCTGAAGAGGAAATAAAATAATAAAATAGCAATGAGTCATTCACCCTCAGCATGTAATCACAGCACGTAAATTTACCACGCAGCTAAATTTGTGTGTGTGTGTGTGTGTGTGTGTGTGTGTGTGTGTGTGTGTGTGTGTGTGTGTGTGTGTGTGTGTGTGTGTGTGTGTGTGTGTGTGTGTGTGTGTGTGTGTGTGTGTGTGTGTGTGTGTGTGTGTGTGTGTGTGTGTGTGTGTGTGTGTGTGCGTGCGTGCGTGCGTGCGTGCGTGCGTGCGTGCGTGCGTGCGTGCGTGCGTGCGTGCGCGTTTTCAACGAGAACCTGGAAACCTGGGCGGAATAGATCGTGAAGAGCGCAACAAGGAGAAGCAAAAAGAGCTGTCTGAGTTCCTTTCACGACTGTTACATGTAGGCAAATGCGACAGAGCGTTGCGCGGCGGTGGCTCACGTGACTGGTCACAGGCGGCGCCATCGGAGTCCCGGCACAGGAGCTGAACGGGACAGACGCGATCGTCGCACTCCTGCCACCAGCGTCGCCGGGTCTCCTTCTTCCTCCTGAAGCTGAACAGGCGGCGCAACATGCGGCGCGCCGGTACGCCTGCGCCGCGTGAGAGCATTGAGCGGACGCTTCCGAACTTTTCGATCAAGTATGCTGACCACTTGTTTAATCAATCATGGCATCATATGAGTACTGAGCGAATCCTGGGAGTATGAAATAACGTATTTTGACGAAGTCAGAGAGTGAAAACACGATGTCAGAGTGTGAGGACGAAGCAGTTCTTAACTGGCAATAAAGGTTACGCTAGTCATGTCTATAATTAGGAGTAGGCATCATCACGATATTATTAAATGTTCCTCGATGTGCGCGAAAAGAATGAGTACATTTGAAGACTTATTTTTCGCATAACTGCAGATGTGGTTTTGTATTTTCGCGAAGATCCGGAGTTTAAAAATATATTCAATCTCGCACGTCCCGTGATATGGTTAACAGCACAGAGATGTTCCACGAAGCAGTTACGCATGTATTATGCTCCTGAAGGGCTCACCTGAAAAATGCAGGCGTTTGAGATCACACCAACTGCGGCGACAAGGTCGTGATGGAGTAACCCGTGCCTGGTATCTCCAGAATTCAGCCCAGTAAGCATGCAGAATTTAAGTCGGCTCCTCACGTTGCGACCTCAAGGACATCTGCGAACATTAGAGATCAGTGAACTAGTCTTACATAGCTGTATTCATGACACATCACGCCGCACAGCCAGGAACGTGAAACGAACGTCAAACGTCTCATCCTCCAGAGCCGTCAAGGCTTTAAAAAAGATTGTGGGAGTATAAGCATGACTTCAACCTAGTGATATAGCGAAAGCTGTGAGTGTTCCAGCGATAGCCTCTCAAACACATCGACTGTCATTTTCTTTGAACTCCTACCTCGAACCAGAATGAGCCCTATAGTCTATCAAACCTAAACATTTATAGCCACCCTAAGCGTAAAGCAGCTCCCCTCATGGAAGCACTACGCAAAGTATTACAGATTAGCACACGCCACCCGCTGATCGGGGTAGGTGATTTCAACGCTCGACACGTCAGCTGGGGCTGCACATCAAATTGCCGCAAGGGATCCCAACTCTGGGGCGCTCCTACAAAACGAGGGCTTTACACTAGTCAACGAACCGCAACAACACACGCGTATTGGCAAAAGTGCGCAGAAAAACACTACTCCTGATCTCACCCTCACGAAAAATCTCACACAATGCCAGTGGTCGAACATGCAGACCTCATAAGGCAGTGACCACTACATTATCCAAACTTTCTTCTCTCTAAGCTCCATCACCCCGTACGTCAGAAAGGGCCTCAAAATCACAGACTGGGACAAGTTCCGAAACGTCCGAAATGATGCCCCCCCCCCCAAATCGATCACCTTGTAAACTGTGTCAATTACCTAACCCGCGACATAGCCACGGCCACGTCGGAGATCCCGAATACTAAAGAGTCGGGCGTAGCCGATAGCCGCCTTCTACATATGTGGGAGGCCCACAACAAAAGCGATGACTCAAAAACAAGCATAACCGATCTCTGAAAAGAAGGATCTCAGCCTTGATTACGAACATAGAGTCAAATACGACGCAGCTAACCCGACAACAGTGAGGACAGGTGTGCGACCACATGGAAGGCAACCTCGAACTTCGAGCCACGCGGAAGTTTCTGACGTGCATTCTAGAGCCTAATCACACAAAAAGCTCTCAACACCGCAACGTAACTCGTCTCATCCGCAGCTTAAACCATTTAATACAAATCCTAAAAGCCAAGTACCTCACGACTACGCCACGAACTCCCCTCCCTTCATACACGGGCAAGTCCAACACGGGCAAGTCGATGCAGACATAGCAACATGGAAGGTTCAAGCAGCGATGCATAAGCTCCGCACTATGTCCACCCCGGGAGTAGATGGGATAACAAACAAAGCTCTGCGATACCTTGACGACAACTTTGCCCAAGCCGTGACATACCTGTTCAGCAAGCACTAGAAGGCAGGTACATACTCTCCTCCCGGAATGGACACACGCTAGAGGCACCTTCATTTCCAAACCAGGCAAACCACTAGAAATAACCCATCTCCGACCAATCTCTCTGACATCATGCATGGGCAAACGTCTCGAGCATGTAATCCTTGGGATACGGTGTTCGAGGAAGCGGCAAATGGAAGGCACCGCACGGTCGCCTCGATCAGACGCCCGGCGGGGTCAGCTTCGCCTGGTGACGTTACGACCAACTGGGCCGTCATGACTGACCGGATGTGACGTAATCATGGCGTCAGTTCCGGTTATTGAGTGATCGGATCTGGTCACGACGTCACAGTCGTAGAATCTCGCGGGCACCTCGAGAACGCGCGGACATGCTGGCAAGCCGTGAGCCATTAAAGGCTGTCGCCTTAAAATCCACGCGCGAAAATGAGTGAAAATGGACTAGCATCCGTCGAAGAGGACGCTCGTTTTGCTTGGCCAATCAACTAATACGCCTAACTAACTAATACCAATCGAACCAACACCAACTCGCCCATGCTTCCACTCTTGCAAATACGCACAGCACTTCGATCGTTGATCTACGGAGTGAAGCAGTTTAAAAGCTGTAGCTGCGCGCTTACATTGAGTCTATGCACCAGAAAAGTTGGTTATCAATTGTGCGCTATTGAGAGTCGCCTCGGTCTGTAAGACTAAGATAAGAAGAATGCGAGTTGACTCAGACCTCTGGTCTCCCAGACGATGGCTTAGCAGGCGTCGTGCGCGAGTCTCGTGAATAACGCGGACTCACCTGGGGTGCGCTTGAGGATTAAAGGCGGGACGGCCCGTTTCTTGGCAGCGGGACCTCGTCCTCGACACCAGCGAGCTCGAGCTGCGTATTGTGTGTCGTAGTCTTCTTCATCTCCAAGTCGAACTGGCATGCGCAACGGTAACTATCGTAATGGACGGATTTGCCAACCTTACTAAGCACAGCCACAAGCTTTACAGCTAGCCTTAGATTTCCTTTCCCACGAAGAATACCGGGTCAGCGGATTTTAAACACCAACTAAATTACCTCATTTTCATTGCAGTTTCTCTATTTATTGACTTATGTTGCGCTAGTGGCTACCGAACGCGCTGAGGAGAGTATATAGGGCACTGAGCAGCATACCTTTTTTTTGTTTGGCATGGTTTGGTTTGTGGGGTTTAACGTCTCAAAGCAACTTAGGCTATGAGAGACGCCGTAGTGGAGGACTCCGGAAATTTCGACCACCTGGGGTTGTTTAACGTGCACTGACATCGCACAGCACACGAGCGCCTTGCTTTTCGCCTGCATCGAAAAGCTGCCGCCGAGGCCGGGATTCGATCCCGCGTCCTTGGCTTTGTTTTTTTTTTATTTGTAGTAACGCGTAAGGAAGAAGGCTCCTATAACTTTTACAAAAAATTACATAACACAACAGATGCTTCAAATCGGCGGTTTCGAAAGCGCTTTATGAAACCCAATTGAAAGAAGCCAACAGTCATCGACACCATAAAGAAACCATAAGTGAATATGTTTTGTTTCATTTGTAGTATCTATAAAAAGGGAAATTAATCATTTTTGCTACGATATAATTGATTAGAAAATATAAAAGAACCGTATACCGTCCGTGGTATCCGAACGCACGACCTCAGAATTTCGCGTACGATTCTCTACCAACTGAGGTACAGTGCTGTATGTCCAATCTTCTGCTTTTACAGGTATTTACGTTCCGTGTAACATCACCTCGACAGTGTTTTACCAGGGCCACCCCAGTCCATTGAGGGCGGACGCAGCACGTCTTGTATTACCGCGAGTGTCACGTGGAACGTGACTGAATGGTACGGAAATGCTACCTATGACCCCAAGGTTGTGAATACCGAGGCCCTCGTTGAACTATTGAGCAGCAGTCAAGTGTCGGAAAACTGATGGGCTCGTTATTATGAACGTTTAAAAAGAAGCCACCAGTCGCAAAAAAAAAGAAAAAAAAAAGAAGAGAACATCATTGCGTCTGGGTATTTAGCTGCCTTAACCCGCCACATGTCAACTACAACTGAAGTTGAGCCTGAGGACGCCGGCTCGACACCTCGGCGAATGGTAAACATTATTATTACATCTATTACATTACATCGCCTCAAAATTTCAAGTTATTTCAGCAACACTAGCTCCTAATTATTAGGTTATCTATAATAGTCAAATCGACATTATCAAAAATATTGTCACCTACAACGAATTCTGGCCAATCCCCCACTGTGGGTATGTGCCATTACAACAAGGAAGAAGAAGAAGAAGAAGAAGAAGAAGAAGAAGAAGAAGAAGAAGAAGAAGAAGAAGAAGAAGAAGAAGAAGAAGAAGAAGAAGAAGAAGAAGAAGAAGAAGAAGAAGAAGAAGAAGAAGAAGAAGAAGAAGAAGAAGAATGATAAAGCGGTAGAACTAGGCGTGAAATGCTGCATGCGAAAATTTTCAAACCTGAGCTTCTCGATCACTCAGGTGCTCTGAATTAACGGAGTCATTTATTTAATGTTATTGGTTATTCGTCTTACTCGATGTAAGTTTTGTATCTCACGCTTTTATCAGGGCCAGAGCGTTTCACGTGTGGCAGAATTTAGCACCGCGCAGTGTTTATTATATATGGCACTTGAAATATCGACAATGATATATTTTTAACAGATGCGCGAAGAATGCACTGGAGGGCGTCAAGTTTACAGATCCGGGGTCCACTAAACATTCTCTTCTCCGCTTAGCGATTGACACCACTGAAGTGAGGAAATATGACCAAGAAGAAAAAAAAAAGCAGGTCTTTCACTTCACTTCACTTCACCTCACTTCACTTTATTACCTTAAAGACCCCACATTGGGGGTATTACATAAGGGGTAGGAGTACAAACATTGATTGAATATGATTGCCTACATAATATTTATGAAATGCATATTTAAACCGTTAACAAAACTTGACGGGCAGGTGATGGCATCAACATCGTAGGGATGGCCATTCCAGTCTTTTGCAGTGCGAAGAAAGAATGATGAAGAAGCGCTACACTATTTGTATCATAAGCGCTACACTATTTCGTGCAAGGAACGGTTGTTCAGCACACTGAGAATGCAGCAATATATGTTCTAACTGACCAAAAGTCACGTGAAGAAGGCTATGTTCATGCACTACGAATCTAACAACCACACATGCATCGGACAGGAAAGAGGTAAAATTTCACAAACCAAATTTTACTGTAATTTTACAGCAGCTTTACGCTAACTATAAGCACGAGAACATTCGGGATTCTACCACAAGGAATTTGACGGCAGACTGCATGAGGCATCAGAAAATTCAGCAGGTAGAACGGAATCGTGCTGCCATGGCACTACAAATGCCGCACGTGACTGAGCGTCAGAAGGGGTCAAAGACAACAGGGAATATCGAAGCGTGGATTCGTATTTGCTATAATTTACAAAGCGCCTCTGGCGAACCCCTTGATCAGATTTTTGAAAGCAGTAAATCATAGATTATAGGAAGGCGATCACTGCTGGTTCCCCTATCTATGATCGCCCACGATGATAAAAGAACTCCGGTAGTTGAACAAGTAAGATCATGAGCTGGTGAGCACTGCCCTCACGGGAAGGTGATACTCCCAGAATTGTAGCAATGGAAGCCATGGTCACGAATCCAGCCCGACAACTTATGCCCGCAAGAATTCGTTTTCATACCCCAAGAAATATTATGAGAGTCGAAATCGCCTGCAAGAAGAACATTTTAAGGGCAACGAATTAAAAGAGAACCTTGCTGCGAAGTAGAACGAGCGCCGTTTGTACAGCCGGCATTGGCTAATAGTTAACTGCAGTGAGCTTTCACGCTTGCGCTTTCTTCTTCCAGCATATTCTGTTGCGATAAATTTATTCCCACATAATACAATTAAAATTTCTTTTCGTGGCACCGATCATTTCCCGGAGCCGCAAAACGTTCATTTCTGAGGCAAATCATTCTCCACTAGGCCCTGAACAATGCATTTGGGCCACTTGCAGAGAGGCTCGCAAATGACGGGCTTGCTGCCAAACACCTCTTCAGCTGGCGTCTCTTGCGCAAGCGTATCCTAAAATGAGACGTCTCACTTTTATCGCGCTTATCGTCTACACAGATTATTTCGCTGTCGCCTATCTGTTAAAACGTCATCTTTCTCGGTCAAATCATCTTTTTGTGCCATGATGACATCGCGCAGCGGCAGCACAATTGCCGTTGCAGCGGCGACTGCGGCAAACGAAGTGGTGCCAGTGACAGCTTGAAAAGCGTCACTGCCAGGCGGCCCAGGTGTGACCTACTGCGCTCCCCCGAACTGCCGAGTGGTCTCGAGCGTACTATGTCTACACTACCTCGACCTCGCTGCTTGCGGTGCGGCAATGTATAGGAGAGGGGGCCAACGCTCTCCTCCCTAAACAGGTTTGTGCTTCGCTTTTTCGCAAAGAGCTTCTACCCTGCCCTTGAGTCGGCGCGCGTTATTTCCCGGAAAGGGCGATGGGAGTGCATGAGTGCCCCGAACGCCGCCGAGGATAAAAGCGTTAACGAGGCAGTCGTGCAACGCGGATGGCAATTGGATTTTACCGATGCAAACGAGGCTCAAAATATGGGGAGGAATGATGCGCGCAGAGAAAAGACCACACCCTCCTTGTCTGTCTAGCTGCCACTTGAGCAGAGTCTCTGCAATTGTCCCTATCCAGACTCACTCATGACAGTCAGGAATGAACGCAAGACGTCTGTTTAAGAACGCGCAGGGTGCGACTGATCGATCTTTAAACAATGATTGTCTGTATACCTGTAAATCTGTCTAACTTTCTGAAGAAAAATTTTAGCAAACTTGACGTTAGCTGTAGTTATGATAGAAATAACGGAGTTAAAAAGAATTACCCCACTATAGACTGCCATCCCATAGTCTTCTCTTGAAGTATCAGAGGAGATATTAACAGATGAAAAACGTAATAGTTGGAGGCCGAGAACGAAAGTTCCTCGTGACCTTGAGAAATCGAACTGAACCAAAAGAGGTGGCTGGCTTAAGACAAAAGAAAGACATTGTGGCTCACTCTGCTCTATTCGGATGATAGCAGGAATGTTTTAGGGTTAGCAGCGAAGTATGAGGCCAGCTTTGAACAACCAGCAATTGTTCAGCCTGGTCGAGGTGCCCGCGTGAGAAGAGAGGCCCCTCTTCTTTACTTTTATCCTGCCTGTACAGGTCCTACCAGGCATTTCTCACGTAATGCGGATGGGTAAAAAAGCAAGCTATTCTGTCACTCCCTATAGGGACAGGCATGAACTAGTAATGGTGAACTAGTAATTTTTAGTAATGACAACAGGTGCTCTGCTATTTAGTCGGGCTGCTTCGATCTGACGAATCTATACAGGTACATCGCAGGTGTAAACTATACGAATAAACTTATACTCGTTATGAGAGCGAGGCATATAACACATGCTTCGAAGGGTGACCATGCTGGCAGCATATGGCCGGTGAAAAGTTCCAGTATTTAAACCTCTGAGCATCCAATAATACGGGAGAGTAACAAAACTTAAAGCTCTTGTCGTTTAATTATGGCTTATTGGTGCGATCCCTAAACAATACGATAGAATCGTTATTAACGAAGAACCTTTCTTTCCGCGCTCAAACGTTTCAAACATTGACGTCCATGTGCGTCTGTTGCCTTATCTTGCTCGTGGAAATCAATACTCTTAGAAAACAACAGCCACTGCGGTCGCAATTATAAAAAAAAAAAAAAAGAAAAAGTCAAGATCAAGAATATTGTCGACTTTTTTTTTTTTTTTCTCTGCACGCTTTCGATGTCTCTATGCGGTTTACCTCAAGTATAGAGTATATATATACTGTGAAATAATAAAATTCCGTTCAGGTACCAAGAGGGAATAGATAACATCACGCAAAGGATCCTGTCTGGCGTCGGACCTTATCTTGTGCCACGAGGATAAGGTCAGCATCATCTTTATCGCACGCTGTCCGCTGTGACGTGTCGTCGATAGAGCTGGCCACGACGTGAGACGGCTGAGAACCGTTTAGCATAATGAACGTCATCCGGATTATGCAACCGCCAACTAGACGGCCTTGCACACCACTGACGCGGAAGATAGACCTTCCTCTCGTGATAAGTGTTGTGCCAAGTTCTGAGAAGCTGCGTGATACGAGAGCAGGCCGATAACGGTTTAGTCCGTCAAGTACCACCAGTAGAACAAGCAAAATCATGAATACTGAATGAACAGCTCTTAGTTGTCGCTGGTATGACCTCACCAGCCAGAAACTCGCACACGTTCGCAGGACACTTTCTCTTTGTAGTGTTTTAGACTGCAGGTATTGGCCTCGGGAAAGTTAGTCTCTCACGGTGCTTTTATTTCTTTGCTCTCACGCTTCATGTGTACTCATTGTTTGCTTCTTCTTTTTCTGCCCTGCCCTGCATATCCCTAACAAAAAAAAAAAAGAGAGAGAGAGAGAGAGAGAGAGAGAGAGAGAGAGAGAGAGAGAGAGAGAGAGAGAGAGAGAAACTTTCAAAGTACAGTTCCTGATTAGTAAATACAGTTATGGTTCTTCCAAGCAGCACACAATACAAAAGAAGAAAGTAGAAATATGTTGAAGCGTTCCTAATTTTCTCAGTATCTGCTGAGTGTCAGTACTCCTCCCCTTGGCTGCATATCCCTAACAAAAAAAAAAAAGAGAGAGAGAGAGAGAGAGAGAGAAACTTTCAAAGTACAGTTCCTGATTAGTAAATACAGTTATGGTTCTTCCAAGCAGCACACAATACAAAAGAAAAAAGTAGAGATATGTTGAAGCGTCCCTAATTTTCTCAGTATCTGCTGAGTGTCAGTACTCCTCCCCTTGGCTGTTCGCAGTTCTCTCCTTGTTAATGAATTGAGAAAGAGAAAAACGTTTATTAAGGACGAAATATTGCTGGCTAGGGCACCTAGGTCTACGACCTCTATGGATTTTGCCGTCAGCTATGTATACCAACCAGGTTGTCATGTTTTAGAGTTCCAGACCGGTCGGTTACAGTGTGGTGATGTGCTCGTACTCCTGGTATACAAAGAATGGAGCATGTATTGGGATATACTTTGCAAAGTTGGCATTTGTTCTCTCAAATGGTCGGGTGCAGTTGGCTTGGGTAACGGTTTGCTTTTAATTGTCTCTTTATTACTTCCGCGCCCTTGAAGGCAGGGTCCTCTACTTATTCCGCAATGTTAGTTTTTACCTATGACTGATAACACTTCCTCTGTCGACACTTTCTCCTCCTGCGGGGACCACCGCACAAGATTTTGGATGGCAACGTGTACATGACTGCGGAGAGAGTGGACACGCGCCGACATTTTGTATACCAAACCTTCGCCTCATTTTTACCCTGATATCCGTAATGTAACTTTTACTTGCCTGTTGGGGATTTGATCACTATAAGCGTGCTGGTCGTGGCGCTTGCCAGTGCGCTGCCACTTCCTTACACCTCTTTTGTCTTTCGTCGGTGTAGTAACACGCGTTCTTATGTCGCTTTTAACCGCAGCTATCCGAGAACATGGCGCCTATATACGGCGGCAATATCTGCAGCCCCCGTGCTCACTATTCCACCCTCTTTGCCATATTACATAACGCATATACAGCTTATTCGATCGTAAAGAAGCGCCATACCCAAGGTTCGGCTCGGGTGTTGCCGGGAGTTGTCGGAAGTGCTCGGAATGTGGCAGGGAAACCTGTAGTTGATCGATAAGTGCTACGTAATGGAAGTTAAACTGGTTACTGATCGGTAATGCTAAAACCATAATATATATTGGTTAGCCATAAGTATTAATAAAATTTAAATAAAAATATTTGAACACAAGAATATAAACATAAATAAAATATTAGAAACGATAAAAATTAAAAACTGTTAAGCCACTGCGCCGTACTCATCGTAGCTAAAACGTAGAGACAAACGAACGCACGCTATCGCGTCTGCTCCTCCTATTTTTATTTATTTTTTCTAAATACTTCCGTTGTGTCCTCCTTTGTGTTATTCATGGTGCATGAGATCGGTGAGGTTATATATATTGTCTCGTAATATCCTGGTATGCTTGCCTTTGTTTCTACTTAGTCGCCAGCACATACTCCCATGTTGTGTAATACCGTCTTTCATCTGAGTGTCAGAGCAAGCCTTCTCATCAGCAAGCCTTCTCATCGGCGCGGTCTGGTGCGCTGTTGTCATTTCCTATAAAGCGCTGTGTATTTCTATACGGCTCTGGATTTGCTATTCGAACTACATGGCAGTACATGCGACGCACGTTTGTGCGTTTTCCTGATCGGGTCTATATCTTCTTGGTTCCACTTGACTTAAGGATCGTGCGTGATGCCAAGTGTGATATTTTGCCAATACGCTTGTACGTGTTTAATCGCATAATTTTCTCTTTCCTTTTTGAGATACAAAATTCAATTCTATCTACATGTAGTATGGGTGTCTTTCCCGCCCTGTTGGTCTCTATTTGACCAGGAGAAGGTTCGAGTTTCTGGTGCGCTATTATCGATATATTTCTCTACATACCTTCGCGACTCATCCGTGCAGGGCTCGATCGTTGCAGTTTTTCTTGCATTTTCAAACCACCCGATCCTTCTCCGACCCATACTGCTACGCCATACGCGAAAAAACGCGTGCCTACAAAAATCATGGGTGATAGCGCTACTCCTAAAGCTTCGAGGGAGACTTGCGATTGGCCTCATCACTATAGGTAGACGCGTAGAGAGAGGGTTACTGTGCACGAAACAGTCTTCCTTTCAAGGTCTCGTCCTGAGGGCACTGTGCCCGTGCTCGTAGTAATACATGACTATTATATATCGAAAAGTAGATATATCAGAACCATAATCTTTCAGGCTTCTTCGCGTTGCGCATATATTTCGGTCTTTCAAAAAGTATCGATTATGAAAGGCCAGCGAACGGTATACTACAGTGCCCAAAGACCCCAAGCTACCATGCACCCAAGGTTCCTCGGGGAGTAGTCTCTAAATTACACATACCTGAGACAGTGTTCTTGGCGGGTGGCCAGGAAAAGAAGGATAACATTTAATTTCATGCTAATTTATTTATTCAGCTAATACTGGTCAGGTTTCGAGACGCCGAAGATGCACAGGGGCTTTCGAATTAGGATGATCTAGAACGCCAAAGGAAAATACGAATAGCCTAATTATTTCTTATTCAGTTCCAGATCAGTATGTGCCACGCCAGCCATCCATCACGGAAGTCCACAGCAAACCCTTGATCGTCCGCATCTGAGGCTCAGGTTGGGAGCTCAGCGGTGGTGGTCAGATTGCCAATGCCTGGAAGAAATGACGACATCTTGGTGCATATTTGATCCAGCAAAGCAGATTGCACAAGGGGCACGGGCAGGGAGAGAATCGACTTTGTTTGGGGGCGTCCTGCAGGTCATTAGAGTCAACGGCTAAGTAGACACCTGTCATTGGCAAGATGTCCGGTTCCCCCGGAGGCCAACGCCAGCTGGGCCACCACCACAAAGCAGCCGTCCAGTTTGCATCGGGTGCTGTGGCAGGCTTCATCGAGGTCTGCGTGAACCACCCTTTGGACGTCGTCAAGACGCGACTGCAGATGCAGTCGGCCGACGACCCGAACCGGTACAAGTCGATCGCCGACTGCTTCCGGCGCATGACCAAGGCTGAAGGCTTCCTGTCCATCTACAAGGGCGTCGTGCCCGTGCTCGTGGTGGAGACTCCCAAGATGGCCCTGCGCTTCATGGTCTACGAGCAGACTAAGCGTCTCCTGTCGCCTCACATGTCACTCGTTCCCAACAACCTCATCTCGGGCTTCCTGGCGGGGGCCATAGAGGGCGTCGCTGTTAACCCTTTCGAGGTCGTTAAGGTGAGCGCAGGGCTGTCGAACGCTACTGCTTTGCATGCTGTAAAGAAGGGGCGTCTAGTTTATTCACAATTCCCATGCTTCCCGTCGGGGCTCTCGAATTACTCAAAAATGCTATCTTTATATATCTAGCTATCTTTACGCCCACGGACATGCACAAGAAAGTTGGAGCATGCGCACATGCATTACACACGTGAGACAGGCGCAGCGGCCAGCTTTTTTTGTCTACGATGTTATCGTGATTTCTAGAATAAGTTATTTTGATAAAGTTTAAGAACACAAGAAGGGAGGAGGTGGGCAAAAATGCTACATGAAGCTACGTGGAAGCATCTTTCACGCACCATGTTTTGCATACGTGAAAGATGCTTCCCCTTTTTTGTCTTTAGTGTTTCTAGTTTCACTACCTCTCTCGTGCGCTTCGAGAGTCGAACATTGGGCGAGATTGGTTTCAAAAGTCTGGAGTCGAAAAATGATGCATGCAGTATGAGAAAATAGGCTAAAATGAATATTATACCGATTTGGCAGCCGTTGTGTCTGTTATGAATGAACAAAGAAGCCTTTAAGACTATGTTTTTTTCCTCAATATATATGAAATCAATTAAAACGTACTTAGGTTGACTTAACAGTTGCTTGCTAAAGGAACAACTAGTACATGCAGTATCCTTCATACAATATTACAACGAGGTAAACTTATTACAATAGAAAAAAGAAACCCACCACTTATATAGGTCGGACAATCCCTGAATCATGTGTGTTAAGATAATTATCCCGAAGAGCATGTCAACACTATATGGCACGAGGCCATTCTTGTGTTCGCTTTTGTCCTTCAAGCGAACACGCCTATTATTTTTAAGAATTAATCTTCAATACGTACGGAAGCGCTTCTTTTATGCCCTTTAGCTCAACAATTATGTCTCTTATGCTCACAGGTCCGATTACAGACCGACCGCACCCTGGTGACGGCTCAGCCCAGCGCTTACTCGCTGGCTCGCCAAATCTATCGCACTCAAGGCTTCGGCCGCAACGGGCTCAGCTTGGGACTGACCTCGAATCTTTTCCGGCATGGCGTCTTCGTGATGTTCTACTTCACTATATACGGAAAGCTTAAAGAAATCTCGCCGGAGTTCAAGAATCGACGCCAGCACGACCTCTACAAGGTAGGCACAATACTTGCCAGTGTAATTTTGGAAACAGCGAGCGCAACCACCATCGACGATGCAAGCAGTGTGCCTCTAATGAATATTAAGCCTATTACAAAGGACATTATTTTGGCACCAAGAACCCACGTTTTTCTGTTAACAACAGAGGGTTATGTTGACATCTCGGCGCTAAAAAGGGTGTTTTCAAAAAGTTTTTCGACAGTAAAATCCGACTGGTGGATCCTTATAGTGACTCTGTAACAAACTGCGATTTTATTGCACAGAAACTCGAGTTGCCGCTGGAACTTTTAAAATGCATAAATTGAGATTCTAAGTCCTTTCTGAGCTGTTTACCTAGAACGTTCTCCGAGGAGAACGTAGCGCTAAGCACTGCTCGGCGATTTGCTCCTCCTTCCCTTGCGCTCCTCTTAAGCGTAGATAATAATGTTCCCCAAAAAGGGGAGAATATTTGTGATACGGGAGTAATAAGTCATTAGCATCCACCAAAGCTCAGCTACGCGACTACAGAGCAAAGCTGCACTGATTTACATGAAACTTCGTACTTGAAATTAAAATCATTTTTTTTTTTTTTTTTTTTTTTTTTTTTTTTTTTTTACGAGGGAGCGGGTAAGTCCTGTAGGGCTCTCCAGGTTACCCCCTAGGACTTGCTTCATGCCTGGTACAGGGATAATTTAAACTGAAACGCGAAGATTTTAGTACAGCTGTAGAGCTTTGCTTTGCAACCGCTTTCACTCATTCACTTCCTCATTGATTCTAGGGCTTGCCTATGGCAGATTTTCTCTCTTCGTGATAACTTTGTATCCGCACTTTCAGAATTTTCTTATGTAACACCACGCGTCGAATATTCAGTACACAAGAACAATAAAATTGCCTCTATGCATTTAAAAGTCCACACTGCGTGTACCTATATAGCAATGGGAGATAGTTGCACCAAGTTTCCGAGTGACGTTTGAAGAACAAGGAAAAGCTGAGAAGGCGAATGAACAGATAACGTTCACTATAGGAAAACCTCGATAGGGTACTTCGGCAAGGAATTAAGGATTCCTGTCGCAGTTGCATCGAGCCTTTCGCGTAGTGTGTCTGACATTATTTTCCTTTCACTCCGGTTGAAAACTCTTTTTTCATCGCTGATGATGTCGGTGAGCCTTTCTTGTTTCATTTTCCGCCTGTATTTTTATATCGTCTTTCTTGAATAATGAAAGTGCATTAGCGCATGCAAAACCAAGGCTCACATGATAATCAGGCAGATATATAGCACAGTTCGATTTCTTTCATATGCATGAAGAAGGCCTCTCTGACGTCACTGCACACTGGAGGCTAACTAAGGAAATTTATCTAACTTATGCCATCTATGTTTTCGACGAAAATGGCTTTTTTTTTTTTTTTGTCAGCGAAGCAGGAAAAAAAGGGAGAGACTGTCTTGACCACGCAATGTGAAGTGCGCTACTTAGGCACTGACGACTGTGCACCGTATTTCGAGGTTTGCCTCTTCGCCTCTGCACAAGTACAGCCTGAACAACGAGCAGATAACTTTCCATGGTACGGAGACAAAGGCCTGTCTATTTCCCTTTCCACTGCCTAACCTCTGCAGCACTGCCAGAGTTGAGAGCGAGGGTACCCATAAGGGATGTAGGGTTTTAATATGTATGTATGTATGTATGTATGTATGTATGTATGTATGTATGTATGTATGTATGTATGTATGTATGTATGTATGTATGTATGTATGTATGTATGTATGTATGTATGTATGTATGTATGTATGTATGTATGTATGTATGTATGTATGTATGTATGTATGTATGTATGTATGTATGTATGTATGTATGTATGTATGTATGTATGTATGTATGTATGTATGTATGTATGTATGTATGTATGTGTTGAGGCATCCTCTTTGAAACGAGGTGCTGACAGGTGTCACCAGCACCTGTTTTGCTGGTTATGCATTATAGCGGGTGCAAATAATATATGCCCCCCCCCCCCTAGTGCTTGCCCATAATTTGATTTTTTTTTTTTTTTTTGCTGTAATGCAATATTATAAGGTAGTGGACAGAGACCAGGTTAAAAGAGCAATGTTGCCATATCGAAGGAGTATCGCATGAAAAAATATTGACTTTTATAACTGCTATCCTACTTGAAAAGGCCAACCCCAATTTGTCCTTAATTTCCCTCTCGGGAAACGAAGGACAAATTAGAGTTAGCTTGCATTTATACAAAACAAGGCCTCCGGCTACCAAAGAGATAGTAGTACCGGAAATGGAGCTTCTGTACGCCAAAGCAAAGACAAGAAGCGACATTAAGGGGTCACAAATCGATTTTGCAAGAGACGTGCGTGAAAAGTGTCTACCTGCAAGGCCCAGTCTTTTCAGACTGAGCCTTGCAGGTACACATTTTTCAAACCAACTTAAAAATCAGTGCTAATCAAACTGATTATTAGTTGGTCACTTGCAGACTTCCTTTAGTCAAATAAATGCCATCAGTGTTCACCGGCGACTGGTACCGCACTGTTCGAATCTCTACGATCGCTACTGCTCGGAGCCCTGCAATGCACACAAATTCAACACAAATGTCTGCTGGAGACGGGCGAAAGGTAACCCGGGATTTTCTCATAGTACGTGGCGCCTAAAGTTTCTTTTAAAACCGCCTCTTCTTTACAGCTGCTATAGAGCTCGGTTGTTCTTCATGTGGTCGCCTCCGAACGTTCGACTCAATTTGGCGAACTGACCTCTGCCAATGTGTAGCGACGTAGGTGGACATAATGACGGTTTCTTAGTCGCACCACCGTAGTGACAGGGCGGTCTGCATTACCTAACATCGGAAAGTCATCGTATTTAGGCGAAGAGTCCTGATACCACCCCGTTTGTATACTAGGGCGGATATTTTGTATCTTATTTGCCGCTGATCGCTCATCTTTGCACTTAGCTTTTCAAGTTCGATTGGTAGCAACTGTAATATCCCCCCCCCCCCCCACCTTCCACCCTACCTACTCTTCGACAATAAACTTACTGGACAGCTCTCTGTTTCGACACTTATTACCGAGCTTCAAGTGCCCACACCTTTTCTCATAAGGACAACGTTAACGCGCAGGTTGGCACTGGTCTCTTCAGCGGCTGCGTAGCCACGTGCTTCAACATCCCCTGGGACGTGGTCAAGAGCCGTATCCAGGGTCTGCAGCCCGTGCCGGGTGAGGCCAAGTACAAGACGTGCTGGCAGAGCTTCAAGTTGGTCGTGCGCGAAGAAGGCTTCTTTGCGCTTTACAAGGGTCTCGCACCAAAAATGCTGCGTCTCGGTACGGGGCATGGGCTCATCATCTTCCTCTACGAGCACATCGTCGAAATACTCGAAGCCATGGCGACCAGACTGTGAACAGCGACCAACAAATTCATCCCTTATTCGTTTACGACAATGGTCCTTTGCGCCCAGTAGCCGCAAGGGCACAGGCGCTCTTTAGATAAATAAACGTTTTTGAAAAACGTATGAGACATAACCGATTACCCTAACCAGCACTAGTTGTTCCGCAAGTCACTCGCGGGCTACACACATGCCCTCGGGGCACACGTTAGACCAGATAATTGCTCCCTTCATATCGTTAGGTTACATGTCGAAGAGCTCATACAAATGGGGCCGGAGAGACCACACACTGTTAGCAGAAAGAAGCCCTGGGTCCGTATACTCCGAGTGTGCGTCGTTATCGAAAGGGTCGCTATGTCACGTGACCTCGAGTCATCTGACTGATGGAAGCACCGGAAGCAGAAGTAGTATCCACTTCCGGTTCCGGCGTTTCCACTAATCAGATGACAAACACGGAATGTGATGGACCCTGGTTGAAGTAAATAACGTGTCCTCTAGCGCACTACCACGTGAGTGCCGTACATCTTTATAAACAGGGAGTTAAAAAATCTTTACTCGCCGAAATAGAGCGCAAGCATGGTCCCATGTTTGTGCGTGTTTGTTCTATATGCCCATCTCCAGATCCCTGCCAACGACGGAAACAAAGAGAAAGCTGTGCGGGAAGCCGGCGAACCTGCTCGGAGGAGTACGATACCACGTGACCAAACGACATTGCTTTTTTTTAAACGCAATAAAAGAGTTAAAGGTTTCATTTTCGAGAAAATCCGGCATTTGCGTCGTGAGGGGCAAATTACCAGCTTACCTGTGGCAGACGGTGGTTGGCAAGTGACATAGCCGGACATTAATTGGCCGGTGAGTTGTTTGATGTCACGAAACCGCATGACGAGATTGAGTTAGCAGAAGTTTCCAACTCGAACATCTCCTTTAAATTAGAAGTGTGAGATGGGAGTCGAATCCACCGAGACCCTCGAAGAACGAGCCAGACATGCTACTCCTACAGTGACTTGTTCGCACGGCTTGGCATAAGTGGGGCTTCATATCTGCTTCGGCTGTGGTTTCACATGACGTGTAATCTTACGAGTGTGTGATCCAGATTGTGAGGTACTAAGTTCTTCTCAATTTCTCGTTTTTACCGCATGCAGGTGTGGCGGCGGCCGCTGCAGGAATCGTTTGCTTGTCGTATGCTTTTTGCGAGCACGTTTTGTTGCCTATTACTACGCATGAAACAACGCGGCCTTACAACGTCTGTAAAGAGGTTGGAACAAAAACTGGATTTCACAGTGGTTTTCGTGATCATAGTAATAGTATAATGTTTCAGTTGTATGAAAAACAGCGCGGAATAATTTCAATATTAGGGTACCACGAAAATAATTCTGGCACAACGGTGTCTTTTTTGACCTTAGTGGCTTTAAAGTTTGAATTCCTATTTTGATCGAAGAAAAATGTAACCTCACAAGCTTTATCAAGAGCTCACGACGTTAGAATTTTGCTCCGTTGCCGCTCCGAATATATATAATGCACCACGCTGTAGTCGGCTGCAAAATACCACGCTAGCCGCGCAGCGAAAATATATAACGAAATTAGGGCTAAGAGGGAGGAATTGCGGAATGGTGTAGCGTACAAACGAAGGTAAAGAATCGTGGAACTGCGCTGACCGCTTCAGAGGAGCAGCTCAGCACTGCTTAAAGTTGTGCAAAACTGCGACACACCTCTGACTGCAAGAGCCTTGAAGCAGCAGCAGCGCTGGCGCAGTCAGCGAGTAGACGACAGTGATGTTACAGTGTACTAGAAGAAGCATGGAGCCCGCGATTGGGACTGCGTTTTGAGGCACTGAGCCCGCCTCTGGCGAACGATGTGGCTAGAATCGCCAATTCATGAAAGCGTTTTCATAGCGCTGCTGAGTCAGTCTGCAAGGAAAAGGGTAACTTGCGTTGCGCCATGTGTTTGGGAAGAACAGTTCTTTATTTTTGAAGCGAAAAGCTTCACTGAGGGTCAGAGCAGAGCTTTGCGTATGCCGTATGCGATATGCTGCGACCGGGTGACGTCACAGCCAAGGCCAGCTGCGCAGCCCCCTCGCCAAGCTCATGCCGGCGTTGCAGATGCCCATATAGGAACCCATGCATTTGGAGGTCATCGTAACTCTCAGTAACCATCACTTACTAGTTCCGGGGTGTTTCTAACACTAATCAGACATCAACTAGTACTCAGAAAGTGCAGGTAATGGTTAACTATTACTAACCAATAGTAATGGTTAGAGGTTTCGAGACAGGACGTCATCGGCCGTGACGTCATGATCGGGTGTGACGTCATCATGAAGTCACGTCCGGACATGCGCATTAACCGGAAGTGGTAATGACGTCACATCATGTCAAGACGTCATGACTGATGGTGACGTCACCATGAGATTCCCGCATATACGAAGCGGACCCCGCCGGGCGTTCCATCCGTGTCCGGGCGGCGCCTTTCATTTGGCGCTTCCTCGAACGCTGCACCACAGAGCATATATAGAAATAGACTGAAAAATATTTAAGTCATTCAATTAGGGTGACACACAAAAAAAAAATCGTAGAGTGGCCTGAGCTGTCACCCTAATTGAATGACTTAAATATTTTTCAGTCTATTTCTATATATGCTCTGTGGTGCAGCGTTCGAGGAAGCGCCAAATGAAAGGCGCCGCACGGACACGGATGGAACGCCCGGCGGGGTCCCCGGGACTCTCATGATGACGTCACCATCAGTCATGACGTTCTGACAGGATGTGACGTCATTACCACTTCCGGTTAATGCGCATGTCCGGGCGTGACGTCATGATGTCACACCCGATCATGACGTCACGGCCGATGACGTCCTGTCTCGAAACGTCTAACCATTACTATTGGTTAGTGATAGTTAACCATTACCTCACTTTCTTAGTACTGTTGATGTCTGATTAGTGTTAGAAACACCACGTAACATTATTATTATTATTAATTAGGGTGACGTCAAGGATGTGACGTCACCAATCTGCCGTCAGCTATGAGGACCAAGTGGTAACTAGTGCACTCCATGAGTGACTGCGCCTTTCTATAGAACGCCGGTGAGCTTAGACGCGCTCGACATGGAAGCCAAGGAGGAGGAGGAGGAGGAGGAAGAACATTTCCGCCGAATATGGCGCGGCAGCCACCTCCGGGTCCGCACGCAGGCGTCCGGGGAGGCAGTCTGTCGCACCGCGGCCGGAGGACACCCGGCCTCGTCTAGGAGAAGAGGTCTTCAGCCTCGGCCGCCAGGCAGACGGCGAATCGCTGCGTTTTTTCGTCGGAGCTTCTTAGCGTGGTCTCCCATTCATCGCTAGTTTTAATCGCGTTGCGCCTTGGGGCACGAACGCATCTCCATATTATGTGATCTAATGTTGCCACGTGGGCGCAAAATTTACAAATTTCGGTTTCTGCACCGTCCCACTTCCGCTCTTTGGCGCCCGTCCAACTCCTCCACAGGGGCGAAAAAAAATGTCGAGCTTGGAGTCTTCTCCAGTCGTAAGCTTCCTTTTTACTCAGAGATCTATCCGGTGGTGGATACATCCTCCGGTCTTTCTTCAGGTTGTCGGTTACATCCCTAAACGTACCAACGCATTATTTGCTTTTAGATGTTGTGGAGGCGTCCGCAGCACCCCGAGGTAGCGAGGAGCGGGCGAGCATGTGGGCAGCCTCGTTGCCGGCAAGACCGGCGTATACTGGTCCAGATTATGGTCACGCTTTCGGCGAGAGACGACTCGTTCAGAATTTTTGCAGCACAATTGCTGACTGTATACCCTTGCTAAAATTCCTAACCGCCGCTTTGCTATCGCTGATGACGCGTTTCACGCCTGGTCGTGCAATGGCAATTGCAATCTCCTCCGCCTCTACCGGCGGTAGATCTCGGTTTCTTTCGATTCCTATGGCGATCCCGGTGTCTAATAGGGCGGCCGAGGTTACGTCGCCTTCTTTCCCGATCGCTGCATCGGTGTAGACGAACGATCCCGGCGGGAGCTTGTCCAATTTGTTAGCGAGGTGCTTAGCAAACACACTCTCAATACTGGCATTGAGAGGGTGTTGGCTTAGCTCTGCTTTTCCTCCTCCCCTCGTCGTGTACGGGGTGCATGTTCTTCGGTATGGGCGAGACGTATAGATGCTTTCTGATTTCTAGATCTATGCTTTCTCTGACACTTTCACCTTCCCTGGGCGCTTGTAGGTTTACCCAGTCAAGGATTTCTCTACCCGCCGCCGTTCCTGCGAGTCGCTCTCTCTGGGACAGCCTGATCGCCGCAGCTAGCTCTTTCCACTCATTATGCAACCCCATTTTCTCTAGAATGCCGTTAGAAGTAGTTATGGGGAGTCCTAGAGCGCACTTCGTGCATCGTTTTGTTACTACCGCTGCGATTGATAATCATACCTAATATTCTAATTTCATCTACTTTCGGGACTTCGTTCCCGTTGACTTTAATTTTGATATCTGGAGTTATCTTCCCACTACTGCTGGTCATTACCAGGAGCTCCGATTTTTCTGGCGAACAGCATAGACCTACGTCCTCTGCGTGTTTGCAGATTATATCTGCTGCCTCTTGGAACCTGGATGTGATGTACGAGTCGTTCCCTTCGCACATCCAGACGGTCACATCGTCCGCTTAGATTCTTATTTTTAAGTCATCGATGGCCAAGCTTACGGGGTAGTTTCCTCATTACGATGTTAAAAAGGAAAAGTGAGAGCACAGCCCCCTGCGGAGTGCCTCTGTTACCCAGCGGGAACACCTCCGAATTTAAGGCTTGAAAGCTGATGATCGCCGTCCTGTCTCGCAGGAATGATCTAATGTAGTTGTAGGTTCTTTCGCCTGCTCTTAGCTCAGCGAGCCCGTCGAGAATGGCGTCGTAGCTGACGTTGTCGAAAGCTTTCTTAAGCTCTAAGCCAAGAATAGCTTTCGTATTTTTTTTTCCTGAAGTCTCTGACTACATCATTATGTAGTCTGAGCGTGGTATCTTGCGTACAGAGACCGGGCCTGAATCCGACCAATTCAGTCGGCCACGCATCATTCTCTACGGTGTATTTGGTTAGCCTCCTCTGAATGACTTTCTCAAGTAGTTGGCCTACGCAGGATGTTAGTGATATTGGGCGGAGGTTCTCCAAGCCCGGTGGTTTTCCCTGTTTGTGGATTAGGGTGATCTTAGCCCTCTTCCACTCTTGGGGTACTTGACCACTCTCCCACACCTGATTTAAATATCTGGTTAGGGCATTGATCGATTCGTCGTCCAGAATCGCGAGCATCTTGTTATTAACGAGGTCCGGCCCAAAGGCCGGGAAGCCAAGGGGAGTTTAGCTGCTGGCGAACGGCGCAGGACTGGAGAAATTAACTTCTTCTGATCCTGAGGTAGTCACTGCTTTCCGCTACGTATATCCAGGCATAGCAGAGCTAAGCCATCTTTCATTTTTTTGTTAGCCTCTACGTTTGAATGCCGGTAAAATACAGCTGCTATAAACTCTCCACTCAGGGATGCTGGTAAGCTGCTAGTCATAATCTGCGAGTACTTGCCAAAGTAGTACTTCTATTCCGATCGAATTCTCCCAGTTATTTCCCTTTCGCGGTAAGGATCTGCGGCTACCACCTGTCCTAAGAGACGCATTCCCTTATCCCTTAAAACGCCTTGCTACCTATTGTAAACTGCTGTTCTTTTCCGAGGCTGTTGAACATTACTTTTATTCCTCTGCATATTAATTTTGGGGCTACCATATTGGTTTGTCTGTCTGAAACATTAATCATTCTTTCCAATTCGTGATCTGATTTACGCAGCAATCCGCCTTTATCACAAGGCCTCTCTACGCATGCGCGCCTCTCCCCTGGTTGAAAACAAACCACCATCCCCAACTGCGCATGCACAGTTCTTGGCCTCCGCGATCGGCGCAGCCGTCTCAGAGGCCAAGTGTCTGCGATAGATGGCGTTAGCTGTCGAGGACACACACCGTCATTTAGCTGGCGCCAAGGACGTTTTCAACCAGTAGCAGACGAATTTTCAACCACTCCTAGAGGGCGCCACATTTTGTGAAAAAGGCGGATTAAGGCAATGTCATGAGCGAATCGCAGATTACTGAAGTATTCTGCATCAACTCTTACCCCTAACTGTCCCCATTCCAGGCCAAAAGTTTGTTTTTAAAGTTTTTTCTTCGCTGGCGTAAAGTAGTTAAAATTGCCTTAGATAACCAATGGGACGCATTTTAAAAATTAATAGCAAAAGACTGGACGCCTACCCAAAGGAGATCTGCAAAAATGTTGACTGTTATCGTGTTGTTATACATTATGGAAAAGAAATTCCATTCATTACTCTTTCCCAAACGATGTCGATAATTTTCGGGTTTGTCTGTTTGGTGTGTTTTGTTCTATAACATGCAGGATTATCTGGTTCCATGTATCCGTAGAGATTTTCTTTATAATCTCCACTGAACCATTGAACGCACGAGAAAAGATTACAGGACTTTATAATAAATTTTCTGCTCCGCACAATGTTAGCCCGGCCCCGATACTAAGTTTCGATCCTGAGTTTAGCGTAAGAGTTAAAAATAAGCCTTAGAGTCTTGCTTCGTACCCGTTCACACTTTGAAATGTGCCTTTGGATAATAATAATAATAATAATTGGTTCACAGGAAAGGAAAGGCGCAGTAACTGTCACACTTGCTCTGTGGACACCCGAACCGCGCCGTAAGGGAAGGGAGGAAGGTGGGAATTAAAGTGGAAAGAGAGAAAGGGGATCCGTAGTGGAGGGCTACGGAGGAATTTCGACCACCTGGGGATCTTTAACGTGCGCTGACATCGCACAGCACACGGACGCCACTTGGACGCCACTTCGTTTTGCCTTTGGATGCCCCATTCCAAAACATGACTAGTGCAAGAAGTGGAAGTGCAGCTATTTTCCAAGCGATTAGTTTCACTTTGCTGGCAAAAGGAGTTTTTATCGCAATAACCAAAGTTTCAGCATGGCCTCATGCAAACAATGTCAGCACAAGTTCTTCATTTTCTTTAGGTGTCTAATATCGTTTACTAGAGTTAATTGTAGATTATTTAAATACAGCAGGGGAATATAAAGAAAACTTTTTCTGCACTTCATGGACATCAAAAATATATTATACCATATTTTCTATGTGATACTAGCCACACCAGAGCCTAATTTCATTCAAGTAGTATACTTTTTTTGCGCAAACAATGGTGTCTCTACAGGGCTTGATGATTCATCTGTTGTTGATGTGAACGATTCTCCTGCTCAAAATATTCGACTATTCGTATTCAAACGCCGTACACTAAGTAATTTGTTATTGTCTACGTTTTTCGATGCCGTAATTTAACTTCTGAACTTGCCTGCATTTTCCGAAATTGGCGAAAAACTGCAGTCGTCTACGAGGCAACCAATATCTTGCACAGAGCGCGGCGGGCCTCGCAGTTCGCCAGATGGCGCTGTCAAGAATGTCAAGTTCACGCGACGGCCACCAGGGACACCTCTCTGGACTGTAACAGAGATGGGCAGCTAAAGTATTTAAATAAGTATACCTAAAAAGCGTTGACATCACAATGGAGAAATCAGTAAATTAACTAGGAAATTAACCAGTAAGTATGCTGGTCGCAAGGACGAAGAAATAAAGAGCGTTAAGCAACAGGTGAAAAACACAGAAGGTAAAATGGTAAAATTTGGATAAATGCTATGGAAAAGAAACAGTGTGGAGCTATGCCGAAAGTGGGAAATGCAGTTCAGGAAGGAAGTTTTCTTTGATAACTCAAGAGGCAGTGCCCTACTTTTTGAAGCCAGATTAGGGTACCTTAGAACTCGCAGCTACAAAAAGAAATTTAACCATGAAAATTACGCATGCGCAGTATGTGGTAAATCCACAGAAACAATGAACCATATTATACTCGAATGTAATGGTATCCATCCGGAAGTCGATGCAGGCGCAATCACTCTTCCTGAACCTCTGGGGTTTAGAGATATCAGTGGCCGGGTGAATGAACCTGCGGTGGATGCTAGCAAAAAACTATTGGAAGATTGGTGGCTTAAAGCAGAAAGGTGGCATAATATTGGTAATGTAGAAATAAAAAATTTAATATATAGGGGAACAAAAATGAGCATGATAGCAACTGCTACCACCCTCTTTCAAAGGGGACGTTCCTATATTCCATCCATCCAGGATTGTGAGCACGACTGGTCTCGAGGGAGAGCACGCGCTCTCTCTCTCGAATCCGGCCGTGGTTCTAGTTCTAGTAACGCTATAGTGTTCTAGAATCTTCTAGGGCACTATACCATGGATGACACTCATGTGACACTCCACTAGGTCTGTTCGATTCAGCTGCACTCTTTGCACCAGTTCCGTAAAGTTCTGCGGCGATGCCGCAAGCGTTCAGCACCAGTTCCAGCAGTTCAGGTGCAGCATCGTCACCAGCTACTTACAAACGAATGGTAGAGTGCAGGCCGGACCGTCTGCTCTTGGCGTCGCCAACAAGCTGCGACCGGCTGTGTGCAACATCGCGTCAGCGGACGCCAACGTTCCGGTTAACTTAATGAATTTTCAAATAGCACATGACAACGAAGTTTTGACATTATTCAGCCGCGACGCTTTTGGCCTGTGCTTTGTCATAAACGGCACTTGTCAACGAGAACACGATCGAGTTCGCCAAGGTATCGGCTACGCATACTCAAGAATTAGACACACGTATGCGGTGTGATGCATGCTGATATATTTCAATCATGACCATATGCGCTTCAATCGCCGGCTGCCGCAAAAGGCGCATATATATGCATTTGCACAAGACGTACTTAATGCGATGTGGTATACTTGAAAATCTTCATGTTTCTTTATTCATTCATGAATATGCGATGCATATATTTACAAAAGCCGACCGCATATGTGGTCGGCTATCTGGGAATTATATTGCCACTAACATCAACCGGCGCCAAAATGCTAAATAAGATCAATTTTCAAACAGCACATCGAAATGAAGCGAACCAGCCTCGATCGATGTATGTGTATGCGCACCATGCGGTAGCTGGCACGAAGCGCAAATAACAAACTTCGATCATGAAGTCAGCATGAACCATAACGCATGCACGTGCTTGCTTGCTTGGTAGACATGGTTTGAAGTACGCGTCGTCGTTTCTTTGGCAAACACGGGTACCGTTCTCGTTGACGAGTGGAATAAGGGTCGCTTCGCTATTTATCACAACACGCAAGCCATCGTCGCGCAAGCTGTCGTCTGCTTTCATGCGGCGGCTGCAGCTGCACCATTTCGGCACTGACCGCTGAGGAGGTGCACAGTTTTGCTGAACTTTTCGTGAACTCGACTTGCGCGACGTCTGCATTTTTTGAAACGAACGGCGTGGTGCAGAGGGCGCCATCTTGCATCGCTGAAATAGCTGAAACGAATTATAGTGCCTAGAATATACTGGCTAGTGTGCCGTGCGGAGGGCTCTCTCAATGGGAGGAGGTGGCCGCGCCGGCGATGCCATCCAACTTTGGCCGCCAGGGGCGCTGCTCATCGTAAAGGTGCCATCGACGCCGTCGGCCCCCGGCGCGCCCTTGAATTGCCGCAGCTGCGCTGGCCGAGCCATCAGTGGGTTCGAGCGTTTTGGACGCGTCTACGCTGTTCTTTTGTTTTAGTCGTTCTGTTTCTTGCATTCATATGAGATAATTAAATTTGCAACGACTAATGATGCTAAAAATAAAGCATCAGGGCAGGGAAAAGACATGTTTCGTGTCGCTCTGTCGGAGTGCTACCGTGCTACCGCTCGAATCAGGACTAGGTTTCTATGTTCGGTGTGCCATCGGACCCTGCGCAGCGTGCGTGGTGGAAGCGGCTGATTAAAATACAGGACCGCAAGTTGACTTCAACGTGTGTTGTCTGCCAGAAATATTTTGAGGAGAGCTACATCGAGAGAACGTTCAAAGTGACAGTAAACGGCATCGTCAACGAGGTCGCTAGAGATAGACCACGAATTAAGCCCGAAACCGTGCCAACGCTATTCGACCATTATCCGAACCATCTTCTGCCTAAGAAGACATCGAAAAGAAAGTTGAGGAACCTCTGTGACCAACCGGCCGCTAAACGACAAAAACGCAGTGCCGTAATGCCAGTGGTGCAGACGACAGCCATGCACGCACCGTCAAGGATGTTTGACAATGCTTCCAAGGAGCTGGCAGCAGAAGAGCCGAGCGAGAACTCATGCCCGCAGCAGCAGACGTGCAGCTTTGAGCCTCGGGATCCGTTTGACTCAATTTACATACCTGCAACTATTGGACCAAATTAACCGAAGCACCTGCTGGATCTGTAGCCTACGCGCGTTATCGAGCCTAAAAAAAAAAAAAAAAAAAAAAAAAAGAAAGATCTTTGTCACTTTTTACACAGAAAAAGTGATAACTTTTAGAAGCCTGAACGCAGTTCTGTGGACACTACAGTGTATATTCTCGGAAAAGAAAAAAACAAGCGCGTACAATACAACAATATCTAAAGCTGAAGATAGAGCTATATAGGTAGAGTGCACTGGAGGGCCTTTGTTCCGAATGTGGCCTGCAACCAGCTGATTCAGGAAGCACATATCATTCATGGGAATATATTTTGCAGAAAAAGTGTCGCTTGACCGTCAACTCTGAAGGGGTTAGCTGTGCTTAATGCAAATACCAGCGGAGGCTTACACAAGATGCGCAGAAAGAAGGAAAAAGCATGCAACTAGCCAAATAAATGCTGCAACATTTCTCGCGCTCTGAGAAGAGCTAAGAGAAAACTGGCATGGAGCGCAGAACAAGTGGCTCTATTGAAAGCGCAAAATGAGGAGCTAATAAGTGAGTCAGTGGTTAAAGCTTTTTTTTTTTTTTTTTTTTTTTTTTTAATCCCGCGCGTGACCTAGACAATCGTGACCGTACAACAACCGCTCAGCTGCTGAAACCGCGAAGCCGAAACTGGTGAAGAAAGTAAAATTAATTATAAATTACTTAGCGGTGGTAAGCGAGAAACCACGTGGAGAATTATACAGGAATATCTAGCGCATCATTAGCAAGTGACAAAAAAAAAATACCACCAAAAATTGGTATCAGACTACTTTAAAATTATTGCGGTGTCATATGTGCGGCCTTTCTCCAAAACCTTTAGCGGTGCATTTCTATATTTTTACTTGTTTATTGTTGCTGCGCCTTTTTGCTCAAATTTTACTATATTGTAGACTTTGTAAAAAAAAAAGAATCAGTGATACAATCACCACTTTTGTTTCTTGCCTTTCCTTCTGTTACAAAAGAAAGCACACCGCATAATAATCATTTATGTATGAAGCAACAATTAAGTGACTTCCTAATAAAACAAATGAATAAAGAGTAAGAACAAAAACTGAAGTCAGATTCAGACTGCTTGTGTTTATTGTCGCATGCGATCTTTGAAAACATGCGCGCGTGCAATATATGTTACGAAAAGGCAAGATCGCCCTTCTTTTCTGTAGCATATATGTGACGCTATAAAACGTCACTAACCTGATATATATCACCTTAGCAATAAGCATGACTGAATTGCAGAAACGTCGACGTAACCTATCCGAAAGCATGAGGCCCGTATACGTATTGACGTTCGTAGCACTTGACTGCGGCATCGCGATATACCATGGACCATAAAAGACCGAAGAGTAAATAAAATTCAAAGTTGGATTAATGAACAGTGTAAAATATTAAGGGTATTTTCTGATACCTGTGTCACACGGACAATAACAGTCGTCGTCGATCCGTTCCGGGTTAGATCGCGATTGAGAATATAGTTCCCATAATTCGGGACAACCACCTGGGCTGACTGAGCGCTCACTCAGAAGGAAGATGCATACGATACCTTACATCCGCAATCGCGATGCGTGGATCGCAATCGAGTGGCTCTAGATTAAATAAAATCGTCATCGGAATATTCCATAGCAATATATTGAATCCGGCCCGGACTCGATCGTTTAATCAAAGATTAACAAACTATGCAACCAACGTGTCAACTTTAGGTGGTTTTCTCAAATTTCTTCTCTCGCTGGATATCAGGAAGTCAATATGTGTTCTGCTTAAGACCTTATCCGGTTCAGCTGAATAAATAAAACAGATATATAGCAGACATGGACCAGACAGTATTTGTTAAACGCTTCCTCCAGCGCTATTTGAGCGTATGATTTTCTCCGCACAGTACTAGGACGGTATGAATGTCTTCCACCAAGACTGTTTTTAGACACAAAGTGCGCTTAAACCGTCAAGAGACAGGTTTCGCAGTGAAAAGCGCAGCGCGCTATCCGGACCTATATGCCGCCTATGCCGCCGAGGCCGCGAACGCGGAGCGATAACACCTTAGCTATTGGTAGCGTCGCCCCGCGGTGGCGGCGGGAAGGCATCACCGCGGCGGACACGCCAGCGCGCGCCCTCGGCACACTAGCCAGTATATTCTAGGCACTATAAACGAATGGTGAAGTGCAGCACCACGTGAACCAGTTCACGTAATGCAGGTGAAACGAACCGACCACCGTGAAGTACACTGCATAGAGTTAATACAAAGTCTTTGTAATACTATACCAATACAAAGTCTTTGTATTAACTCTATGGTACACTGCACAGAAAAATCGCTGGCGACTCTAGCGGCTTCTGTTTTTTCAGCGGCAAACACTCCGATCACTAAAATGCATTGGTACCCATCGAGAGTAGAACGCAGTATATAGTGCATTAAATTGCTATATTTTGCCAATACTAGAACTGAAACAATTATTATCGCCTTTGGCGCGAGTTTTCTGCGCACGTGCAAAGCCCTAGCGGCGACTGATAAACACACATTGAACGGCGCATGGCCTCTGAGATCTGGGAGTAATTTCGGAGGCCATGGACGGCGTCGACGGCGTTTCTTGTCGTGCATGGAGGCTGGCGACGCGGTGACCTAAACAGGCTTTGTTAAACTAGAGTTAAACGATGCCAACCACGTGTGCCGCGTACGGTTGCCACTCTCGGGGCGTGCCGGGATGTAAGACGCGGTTTTTTAGGTTTCCTTCGGCGAGCCGCGACAAGCAACGGCGTGAAGCTTGGATTAAGGCAACCAGGCGTCAAGACGTGAATGGTCGACCTTGGCAGCCGACAGCTTACTCTCGACTGTGTGAAAAACACTTCGTTACAGGTATGCATGCATCTAAAGGAAATGTGCACGATGAAAAGTATAGCTGCCGGAGTTTGCACCATAGCCGCAGTAGCATTTATTTGGTGCGAGTTTGTTGTTTGTGCGACGGGGCCTGACCACGATATTTTTGTCGTTCGTTTTCATTATATGCGAAGGGGCCGAGTAGCGCAGATATCACAGGCGACTATATGTGCTATACCGTAATATTTAGTATGTTTTATCGTGACTGGCGCCTTACTAGCAAGAAAAGAAAATACGGCGTTAGTTTTGATGCACCGCCGTTCGCGAGTCGAATGGTTGAGCCGGTCATGATTTTGCCTTGTAGTAACAGTGTTTTTGCCGCTTGGCGCTCTTTCATGACGGTCAGTATTTTTTAACCTTACAGGCTCGCCTTCGTTTTCTCCAAGGCACCCAGATTTTGTCCCTTCGGTGTTCGTTTACAACAGTGAGACAAAGAACGCCGCCAAAAAGGTGCTTGATGCCTCCACAGCAGGTAGGTCTTTTGCGGAAACGAAACGGTACTCGTGTAGTAAAAACAGGGAAGTAAGCGTTATGAGATCACCATAGTACGGCACCGCGTTCGGCGCAGATGTTTACTTTTTAAGCACACCCAGTGTATTGGAAGATTGGTTGGTTTGTGGGGTTTAACGTCCCAAAGCGACTCAGGCTATGAGAGACGCCGTAGTGGAGGACTCCGGTAATTTCGACCACCTGGGGTTCTTTAACGTGCACTGACATCGCACAGCACACGGGCGCCTTGCTTTTCGCCTCCATCGAAAAGCTGCCGCCGAGGCCGATCCCGCGTCCTTGGGAACAGTAGTCGAGCGCCGTAACCACTGCGCCACCCCGGCGGGGTCAGTGTATCGCTTCTCGGCCTTTTGGCTAAGATCAAAGTGTAGCAGTGTATTGGAAGAGTCGCGTACATTTGTATTCATTTATTTATTTTAATTTTAGATACTACAGGCTCGCATGCTACTTCTTGTACATGGAAATATATTAGGCCTGGTACATAATGCCGATATATTTCGCGCGTCGGTGAGCAGTTTGAGCATATGACACTGAGGGTTCTTGTCTTGGTTCTGAGTTATCCACTCATTTGTATATTTTTCGGTGGCACGATTGCAGATAGCACATCATCCAGACATAAACCAAAATACTTTTCATTATCAATTTTCAATTTTAGTATTTTAGCAGTGATTTTGCCAGCATGCTTTTCATTCGGGTGTTTCCTTTTATTGATTTAGTGGCTTCCACTCTATATTTTTCAGAGCAGAACGAAGAAACAAACAGCAAGTTTTCAAGAGGTGAGAGCAAGATTTTTACAAAGGCGGTGCGCAGAAATGTAGCACAGCATACTGGCTGTGGTACACTGCTAAAACAAAATGATAAGATTCTTATTATTTGTTAAGGTGGGCAAGATAGCATGGACAGCGACACGAGTACCGCCAGTTGCAGCACTAATACTGACCGGACTGGAATTGGCAGTTCAAACACAGGCAAGTACTCCGTGGTACATAGTGCATTCAAAACAAGGATGCTAAAAGAGACCTGAAATAAGGACTTTTTGGTTTGTTGAGTGAATTTATGGATGCACCATGGAACATCACTGTGCTCATGCTGTCTCTACATCTGTGTAAACTTCTGCAGATGCTGTAGGTGGGCCCGAAGAAAGTGAAGTTGCTGCTTCATTGCTGTTGCTTCACAATGCACCAGCAGCCAGCAAGGGGCAGAAAGAACCTCTCCACGCAAGTGAACTGAACACCCTACTGACCGAGATTGCCAGTTTGAAAAAAAAAAACCAGCAGTTGGAAGCCAAATGCAAAAGGCTGGAGTTTCGCAGTGTCTCAGTGGATACTGTGCACCCAGACTCTTTTAAATTTTATACAGGACTGCAGTGCAAGGCCCAGTTTGATGCATTATACAAACACATAGAGACAAATGCTAAGCAGATGGCTTTTTGGGATGAAAAGCAGCAGGCAAAAGGAAGGAAACTGTCAAAAAGAGAAGAGCTGTTTATGGTTCTTTACAGGCTTCGGACAGGTGTGTGTGCCGAAGAGATCGCAAGAATATTTGGAATATCACAATCAGCACTGAGTGACATTTTTCGCACATGGGTTAATTTTTTGGATAAAGAGTTGTATGCGCTGCTGAGATTTCCCAAATTAAATGAAGCGCAAAGGCACATGCTACGCTCATTTGCAGATTTTCCTAACACTAGGGGTTTGTTGGATTGTACTAAAGTTAAGAAGTCCTCGAGGCTGACTGCTCAGAGGCAAACTTCCGCCTTATAAGCACTATGATACTTTCAAAGTGCTTGTAGGTGCCACACCTGATGGTTATGTTTTCTTTCTTCCTGACTTGTGGAGTGGCCATGTCAGCGATACTGAAGTTCTTCAGCAAAGCCACTTGTTGGACCACCGAGACCCTGGTGATAGTGTTATGGTTGACAAGGGCTTCCGCTTGGATACCATTTTACCGTCAACAATCCCAGTGTACATACCCCCATTAAAAAAGGGAAGCTAGCTTCCAGCAACTAATGCCATTGCAACACGAAAACTTGCCGGGGCTAGAATTCTCATTGAGAGAGTAATACGGCGCATCAAAGAGTTTCACTTTTTAGACGAGCCAATTCCATTAACATGCTTGATATTGCCAGCAGCATATTTAGGACTTGTGCTCTACTGTCCAACTTTCAGATTCCTATAATTGCGCGTCAGTGAGCTCCAATTGGACATGGTTGGGAAACTTGGAAATTTTCATCAGCTGTTGCAACAGTAACCTCAGATGTTCAACCCAATTGGTCTAAATGAAACTGAACCTATGACACCTGTCATAGCCTATATGTCACTTTTGGATTTTAAACCCCACAATTTACATTTTCTTACATCAGACTTAAAAAGCTTGTCAAAGACCTGCAGCTAGTGCATGAGACCAAAACAAAAAAAGAGTAACTGGTTTGTTATGTATTAAGCTATTTAATTCAGGTGAAGAAAGAACTGTACATTAATGAACCAAAGAGAAGTTTCACCGGGTTTACACAGAACATCTGCAAATAAAATTAGAAGAAAGCTAACAGCACAAATTCGTACTTTCTTTGACATTATGCAGCTCATTTTCTTGCCCCATGTAAAGGAAGCCCCCCACTTTACTGTTCCTGTCAGGTTCTCTGGCACTATGCAGTTCATGTAAAAATTAGACCCGGCAAAATTTCCTGCTCCCACATGGCTTGTTGAAAAAAAATTTTCTTTGAGACTTGTACATCTGCGGCATTTGTCCATGCAACGAAATCACACGACTTTAGGCCTGTGACGCCCATCATGCCCTGAACCTGATAGTAATAAGCATGTTTTTTTTCCTTTTTAGCTCGACTGCACCATTAATTATTTGGTAGCAGAATTTCTTAGCAAGTGCTGCTTCTCTGACATCCTTGCCTTTGAAGGCAAATGGACATCTATCAGAAGAAGCACCAATGAGTGGTTATGGCAATGTACATGCAGCCCAGTGTACCCGACAGAAATTCTTCTGCCCCTGGAGGTCATAACCTCTTGTATGCATCCACTGCATCTTTTTCATGGTAGCTTCCATAACGCATTGCCTCTGTACACACTTGGCGAGGGTAAAGTATGTCTTTTACCACACCGTCAGGCTTATGGCACCGTAAAATCCTGTGGAACATTGATGTTGTCGGATGTCCAGTGCACTCCACATGCCACGCCTCACTTTCCGCTTGGCCTATAGTCGACTCCAGGATGGCAGCTCATGTCATCTATAGTAAGTGGTTGGATAGCTGCAAAAAAGATGTGCTAATAATGTAAAACCAACCAGCACATTCCATGCAAATGATGTTGAGGTATTACAGTTGGTCAAGGTACCATGTGAGGCTAACAGTGGCTGTTTGTAATGATTGGGTATCTATTTCTCAGCTGTGCAGTGGACCACTTGGTACCCCTTTAGCTTTTAATCTGTGTAAGGAAAAGACAACTGCTATTCTCGCCTCTCGAGACCTTTTGCTTCACTACATGGCTGGGAAGTAAACTCCATAGTTTAATTTTGGCAGTGATGCTACTTGTGGCACATGTGTGTTTGGATGTGCACATTCATTCATTTCCTTACCATCAAATGTTTTTTAAATGAGTGCTTGGCTTGAGGCGCTCAAGAGATCCTCGTTGTCTTGAATGTGCGGTGTGCTATTTATTATCTTCAAGGTTTTACGCACCTTCAGTTTGGTCTGTGACCTGAAATGAACTCCCCAGTGAGAAAACAGTGTTGAAAATGCAGTTCAAACCTGTTCACCAAAGCATATCACGAATAAAAAAAAAAAAAAAAATGCTGTGTGGGCACAGAAGATGATGGTCATTGATGTTTATATATAATCAACAGCCAAATTTTGTTTACCTTGAGCTGTCAGACATGTTACACTAAAGGCTGTGTTGTTGAATAAATTATTTTTGCTAGTGTAAATTCTCTAATTCCTGGGTTTTTTTCTTTGTGCTTGGACTGGTGATGTCCTCCACTATGTGTCACCCACATTTCTTACTTGGCAGATGCACTCAAGCACATAACTGGTGAATGCACAAAGGATTAGACGCTTCCTCACTTGAACAGGTTGGTGAATAATACAACAGTTGGTAATTCTAATGCGCTGGAGCACTGAAATTATATTTTTTTTTGTTTTCTTTATATATTTTTTTTTCCTGCATGCAACTTCGGGTAATGAATGCCCTTCTGCTTAGTTCTATACTGCCTGATTAGGTGTACATGAGCAGTTTTAAAACCTGTACCTATTTTTATACCAGATAATGTGCAAATAAAATATGTACGTTTTTTACAGTGTACTGTTGTTTTGTGTAGCACAGCGCAGGATGAGGCAGTTCGGTAAAGCTTCTTGCAGTGCATGTAAGAGGCCAGTGGGATCTGCTGGTTCTTTACCAGGGGTCGGATTGTAGCACAATTTCCTTCTCCCACTTTTACGGGAAGCAATATCTGAGAGTGACATTGATGGTTCTGTCTTTTTTGCTGAAATAAATGAATAATCATTAAAAATAATGAGTGAATAAGAAATTATTTCCATTAGTTAAAATTATTTCCATCCGCTTTCTGCAGTTTATAATCTGCATTGACAGTCCATATACGAATTTACTTTGCATTTCATAGAAACACAAGCACAGCTGATGGATTCTAGGGTATTCCCATTAAGGCTTTGTGATTTAGCCTTAGCCGTCTCTACGCGACAGCTTCTCTATTATTTAGGTAATATCTGGCGGGGAACAGTCTACGACCCAATTTATAATGGGCGATGATTTCCCCGTAATTGCAGACGCTCATCGTATGCCCAGTGTTCGAGGGGCTCGACTAGCTCGACGGCTACCCGGAAGTGGAGAGCTCGGGCTAGCTCGTGAGCCGCCTCGTGAGCGGGTGTCCAAATTAACTGAATTTTCCTATTCAGCGTTCTTTAGGTGGGAATTTTGGCTGCCTCCGGCGATATCCTCCCCTTTCCAAAATTTTGGATGGCAGTTTTGCTGTCGCCAATTATGAACTTGGCTTCCGTTCCTACGCATGCTAGCGCTATCGCAACTTCCTTGGCTGCCGCGGATACCGGTGCCCCTCGGCCGTCGACTACCGACTACCGAGGCTACCGCCGCACCTGTTCTGCCACTTGCCGTATCAACATAGACTACTTCTTTCGCTCCCTTGTTCTTGAACCGTCGCTCTAGAGCTTCGGCTCGTTTAACCCTTCTAGAGCCAGGGACAGCCACCCTTCCGTCACGAATGCCATGGGGAAAGACAAATGCTCTCCTCCGTCTTCTCTTTTCTCTCGCTTATGTATCCTCTCCGTTGTCATTTCGTCCGCTTGTCGGTAGATGCCGCTAGTCTCTCAGCTTCTTACATGCCCCATCTTTTCTCATCCTCCATCCACGTTGCTGAGTCTCACACTGGGAGTCTCTAATGACCAGTGCTACAAACCGAGGCCCCAGTGCTATGAAGAGGATTACGTTTCAAGGACTTTTTTTGCCTTATAAATGTATCTCCCGTGTTGTAAGGGGGCACCCAAGTGACACGCAGGCCCCACTATTTGTACATATGGCAATAAATGTTTCTACCACCACCACATTTTGCTACGTTTTGGGCATAAAATATGCAATTTTTGAGCGTACGTTTGGGATATATGCTGTCCTAGCCTCCTAGGAGAAAAATGCTTTTAGATCAGTCACCGCGATGCACCTCACTAGATCAACGATAGAAGTTCAGGGTGGCCTCAGAGGATAGTCCGCGATATGGATTTGAACCAGCGACGTATGAACCTTCGATTGCATGCCGTTAATTGTAGAGTATACATGTCCACCAGGGAGTGAGGCAGATGCTGCGCTTTCATTTCTTCAAATACCAGCTTAAACAAAAACTACAAATCGCGAAAGGAACAGGTGGTGCAAGGCGGCGCTATCGTGTCTACTCTTAAAACGAAGCTTCAGAGTCCACTTTTTTCTTTTTTTGCATTAACATTGTAGTGCCGGTTTTCAGTGAGCACAAATACATGTCATAAATCACTTATTTTCACAATTTATATGCAGCTCTGCGAAAGGTGTGGGAGATCTAGGCCAATCATAATGATGCGCACAATTATTGCGCAAGAATTGTGATGCGAGGTGGAAAATTGTATATCATTGATCTAAGAGCCGTTTAAGGTATTGAAGCACCCTAAGAGCCACCTGTGGGCGAGGCGAGGATACACTCTAGGAAAAGCGTATCTATATCTACATCTGGGCATGTTGCTACGCGACCACGTAAAGACGTCGACGTCCTTTTTGATTGATTGATAAACAATTATTAGGGAAAATTGGGGTTAGGGGTAGTGGGTTAGGAAAGAGCAGTAGTCGGCAGTCCTCTGTCCATGAGTGGCCTCAGCAACGGTATGGTGGCTAGCAGCGGCTCTGGCCCGCTGCACCAGCATGAGCTGATGCTGTGCGGCCGACGTCCTAGCCCTCAAAGGAAAGTTTCACAACTCAAAGCCAGTGCATGAATGCGCTGCATGAGGAGCCCAATGCGTGATGGCAGGTGAGGACACCGTGGCCCTCTCTCATGTACGATAGCACGATAGCGCACACACAACTGTGGACACCACAAGGCCACCACCACGGTGTAAGAAATATTACACCGTGGCCACTCGCTTTTCGATGGAGGCGAAAAGCAAAAGCGCCCGTGTGCTGTGCGATGTCAGTGCACGTTAAAGAACCCCAGGTGGTCGAAATTTCCGGAGTCCTCCACTACGGCGTCTCTCATAGCCTGAGTTGCTTTGGGACGTTAAACCCCACAAAACCAACCAACCAACCACCTAACATACAAAAACGAATCTAACGCACGAAGACGGATCGCGCCATCTGTGCGTCACATTAAGACTCGGTGGAGTTAATGACTTTATACAACACCAGATGGTGCTATATAAGCTGAAAGTTCTGGGTGAATGCGATTTCTAGCAAAGGTGCCGTTTTCCTGATGCCATTCAGTGATAAATGTTATCTGGGCAAGGCATAGACCTGCGTATAACTATTTGACCAGTGAAGTAGATAATGCATATGAACCGAGCCACGTACAATCCTTTGCTCACAGTTCCCGACGGTAATTGCGTAATCAAGCTTAAATGTCCGGAACGGTGACATAGAATGCCTGTAAATGGGCCTAAGCTCCGCTGCTGTGGCTCACATTCCTCGAAACGAACGAAGGTGCAAGACATGAATCAACAGACAAAAAAAAGAACAAATCGTCCATACGGCCGCCATGATCGTTTTTTTTTTTTTTTTCAATTTTTTTTTTTCATTTTTTCTCTCCTCGGCACGAAAGAAAACCAAAATAATATTTTGTTAAACTTCAGTACTAACATAAATTTCAGTCCAAAACAACGAGAACAAGTGGAAACATCAATATAAGGTATATATTCTGTTTGCATACCTTTTGCCCTTTCTTTTGATATATAACTCTGAATTTGATCTCGTTTTAGGGCTTTTACTAGAGTTTTTAACAAGTGGTCTTCCCGTCGTCTGCTCACATTCCGCTAGCAGACGACGGAAGCGCCTTGCTTCACTGCCGCGTAGCCGCGCAGCTCCCGTCAGAAAATAGTCACGTGACATCCGGAAAGGCTGCGAAGCGCGTCTCCCTCGCTCGCTGCCGTCCGTGTCTGCGGGCGCTGCCGTAACTGTAGCGGTGGGTTTGGCCGGCTGTTCACTCGGTGAGTGTTTGCTTTCTGCAATTACGAAACCCGATGCCGGTGCTTGCGAAAGCATGGTGCCTGCACCGGGCTTTCAACTTGTGGTCTGTGTACTTCCGAGACGTTAGAGACGTGACAACATCGGCGCGTGTCGCTGGATGCAAACAACGCAAGCGCTTTCCGGTTGACGCTTGCCGCAACGTTGGGCAGCAGGAGATCGTACCGTACCACACGTGTTTGTTATGGCGTTGAAAGCAGACAGGCAAGCGTCTATTTCGGGGCATATTGGCAGCGGAGGGCATGACCTTGACGCTGCGTGTGCTGACAGTCGGACCGATTTTGCAGTAGGTTGCAGTGCATCTGCCTAGATCTGTCGCGGCATTCCCAGAGCACCTTTTTCTACCGCCCTGGAGCTTCCAGCGTGCGCCAGCGTCACTCGCGATGACGAGGGTTGGAGCGTTGGAGCGCGCTGTTTACGACGGTGAAAAGTATACCTGCTCGTCTTGACGCTTGTGCCATTCGCGCGCGTCGCCTGCTAGCGTTTTAAAGCAGACCAACGTATTCAGTGCTTCAAAGCAGAGCACACTTGATAAATTTTGGCAATGCGCTTCTTTGCTTTGCTTGTTTGAAAAACGAACAATCGTGTGCTCTCTGAAGCAGTTACAAATCTACAAATTGGTAGCTCGTCACCGTCATATGTAGTCATGCAATATTTTACCTTGTAATGTCTTGTGCCTGCATGCGATAGATAGTTTAATCTTATTTTACTCAAATACTGTGCTGAAGCAACGTTACAACGTCCCTGTCTCCGCGATGAAAACTAAGTGCGGCAAGCGCAGTCTACCGTGGTCTGTAAATTCCCTCCTGATAGTGCTGCACGCGCCCATATATATGATCGCATTAATAGCGCGTCTTCCAAGATTTAGAGCAGTTTTTTCTTTCTTTCTTTTTTTTTTTTTTTTTTTTTTTTTTTAAGGACGGTGACTTAACCACGGTTACTGGAAACTTGCATGTTCAGTTGTGCATTGTTTCGAGCCCTTGGCCGCTCGTAAATCGCGCCAACGTGCTCTTGGCAAGTTATAAAGGAAACCATGCACTACTCGACAGCGATCACATATACGGCAAACGAAGCTGTCTGACTATAGCTCGTAAAGCATACCGAATTTTGAAAGCGCAGGTGATGACGAGGGAGGACTGAGCTGCACTACCGCCCTGCCCTGTCTTCTCCTGTCATCACAAGTGCTTGAAAAGTTCGGTAAGCGGTCCAATTCGTTTTGCTTCTATTGGTGTTTAATTAGAGCGCCAGTTACTTTGTTTTAGTGTCTACTCTTAAGACGAAGTTTCAGAGTCCACTTTTTCTTCTTCTTCTTTTTTTTTTTTTTCTTTTTGCATTAGCATTGTAGTGCTGGTTTTCAGTGAGCACAATACAGGTCATAAGGCCACGAGGAGTGCATTAGTCGAAGTCATCCGAACTCTAGTTGGATGACGAGGGGCTCTAGAACCGTTTTCCACGCCCCACACTGCATCATCCTTTGTGGCGTCTAGCGCATTGCTGATGATACATATACAAAAAAAAAAAAAAAAAAAAAAAAGCTTGGCGCACTCCCTCTTGTGTGTGTGTGGGGGGGGGGGGGGGAATATTTCTATTCTGATGGTACCCAGTCGCAGACTGTTGGTATATTCCAGTATATCAAAGTGCGTGCTTATTGAGTCCACTGTTGGGGAATCAGCAATAACTTCTCTGGTACACTAACGAGCGGCTCTGGCCAGAATATGCATATTACAAAGATAGCAGAAAGCCTGCGCCATGCAGCGTGTCGCGCCACTCGCCAGTAATAGTAACGGGGTCTTCGTGTTCTTGAAAGCTCTGGAGGATGGCAGAGCCGGGTTTTTTTTTTTTTTTTTTTTTTTTTTTCGCCAACGGTGCGGTTTCAGTTAGCCCCAAGAATGCGGTCGCCTTCAATGGAGGCGGTATGCTAAAAACTTCCAAGTAGTGGGGCACGGGGGGGCGGGGGCGGAAAGGGAGGGGGGGGGGGGGGGGGGGGGTTAACCATTGGCCCTACACCACGGCGCGCCTAATACAACTGCAACTTTGAAGCCGATGTCTGGTGGGTTCATGATACTCGGAATTTTCCGTCTCGCGATTCCGACGGACATTTCGACCGTGCGGATGCTCGAGGGTCACCCGTCGAGCGCGTGCCGCCTCTCGACCAGATGAGTGAATTTGCCCCGATAAGCGTTGATACGCTGAGCAGCCTGCTTGTTGAACCAGTTGACAGCGCAGTAATGACGCCTGTACGTCTTCCGATAAACGTCCCTCTGGCCGCTCTGTAGCCACTCGTGGAGATACGGCTCCGACGTCCACCACCTTCATTGTCGAGGCCGCGCCAGCGCAGAGCGAAGGGAACTTGTCTGTCGTAGCGCTGTAACGCGTATCTTGCGCTCTTGACCAGCCGTAGTGGGACAAATAAGAAGGTTTGTTAAGGACGCGCAGCGCTCTTCTCGATGCTGTCTTCGTTACCGATCGTATCTCGGGGCAGCATAGTACGCCCTCTGTCGAAACCTTTTGTGTACATACATGACTTACTGAAAAGGTGCCCAAGGTGGTCATCGATGACACGTGCACGACCGCATGTCTGTATAAATAAGATGTATTTTAGTGATGCATTTTACCTCTCGGTCGTGACACAGCACGCGATACGCACCGGCAGGCTCTCATCTCAATTTTTATTTTTTGTGTTAATTTTTACAGTTGATATACTTCTGTTGAAGTTTCTCTACGTACAAAGAGCGAATAAGAAAGAATAAGAAACTACGGGAATGCATGGGAGCGTTGCCCACGATAACTGATTTTTGTTCTTTCAATTAGCCTCATACTGCTTACTGTGCTACGTTCTAAAGCGATGTTTATTGCCTCATAAAAGGGGTGTGTATAATGATTAGTTACTGGACTCTTACTACTAGTAGTTTACAGTGCCATGTGGCAGGGCTCGTAAACACTGTCAAGGTTGCGTCAAAATTGGTGTTTAAAATCGGCTTCTGAAGCTGTAAATCTGTGCAAAGTAAAGGCGATCTCCCGTCCTCACTTCTTGACAAGTTGTGATCCTCAGGGAATCAATGATGGCTTTAGGATACAAGCTAGAAGCGAAACATGCAGCCTGGTTACTTTTTGCAAAAACGGTACTAATATGCGACCATGGATGCATAGTTCTCTGGCAGACCCCTTTCCCGTAATTGCCTGTAGAGCTCCATTGGCTCGTACGACGTCACAAACAAACCTTCACGGGGCGCCCGTTTTCCTATCTTTCGTATCAAAATTGTGACGTAACCGTTCTTTGTGCAGCGTTCAGGATGACTTCATACCATTTCGCTTCTCGCCAGTCCTTGGTCGCGGAGGTTCCAACCCCCGTTCCTCAGGCCTGCGTGTCAGGAGCGGGGAGTAGGGGGCCTCCTAACTCGGTGGAAGATAAAGTTTTAATCATCATCTTCCCGTTTAGCATCCATCTGTTAAGTCGGAGGCTAGTTTGCGATGGGGATTCCAACGACGGCATATGTACAGCCTTTGTCAAAAGTGTAGAGCCCAGGGGGTCTGCTTCTTAGCCGTGTAGTGGCGCTGATTTAGCACCAGGGGAGGTCCTACCCATTGGAGAGGGTAGGGCTATCTAGTACACTGTAGTAGGGCAAACAATATTTCTACCATCAAGAGATTCGGAACACTGGAAATGCATTACAAGCCACACGAAGTGGTTCAGAAGCAGACCCCCTAGGATGCCTGAATTATCTCACCACGTGACCTAGCGCTGCGGACGCCGTCAGAAGAGAAAGAGCGTAGAGGGCGCTACTGGTCACCTGGTAGCCTGCGCCACAGGGTGAAGCGTGGGAGTGGGCGTCGCGGCAGCGCATCGCGCGAGCTTTCACTTTCAGAAACGCAGGCGGTCACAGGTGTGCTTGCTGAATTCTTAAAGCACATGATAATTTAAATATTTTTCTGTGTATCGCTATGTGACTTCGATTAACATTCTTTAGTTGCGTTTTACTCTGTTTCATCCGCCGCGGTAGCCTAATTGTCAGGGCGCTCGGCTACATTGAGCTATAGAGTATGTGCTCAAATCCTGCCGCGGCGGCCCCAGTCGAAACGCTGACGTGTTATGCTATGCTATTTTACTTTAAAGATCCCCAAGTCGTCTAAATTAATCCGAAGCCCTCTAATGCTGCCGGTATCACAGCTTCAGTCAATTTGGGACATAAGACCCCACATACCGCGCATCACTCATGCTATCTCGCCTACCTCTTTTACCTCCGACTGGAGGTATATGTCGTCTCTTATTCAAAACGCATTTACGGGCTTGTTGGTGAAACATATTGTGAAGAACAGCGCAAACAAAGACAAACACACTAGATCTGTATTCGTCGCTCTTCTTGTCTAGTGTATGTGTGTCTGGAATCACGCTTTTCACAAGTCTCCTACCCGTTGCTCTTTCCACGTTTTTATAACCGCGGGAACAGACATTGCTCTGTCTATACGCTTCAGTTACTGCTGTTCTAGCCTATTCCTGCGTTTGCTGTGCGCGAAGTGCTGTAGTTGAAGGAATGTTTCAATCTCGAACGATAACCGCTACATTGTGCGTGTGACTGAGTGCAAACTCGTGAACACCGCGTTGTGATACCGGCTTAGCTTTGGCATAGCGGAGGTATGAGTGCGTAGGCTTGTGTCAGACTAGGTTATGTCATAACGCACGTGCAGTTGTACGGTGTTAAGCAAGAGGGGAGGGGAGCACCTTCATGGGCGCGCGTGCAGCTGGCACACGCTAGCCTGATGCGAATGTACGCCGATAGCCACCGTTATGCTTAAACTTTAACAAAGAAAGTTCGTGTAATAACGCGAACTCACTTCCAATTTCTGGAAGAGTCTCTTATAGGCCGTTTCGCGCACCTGTAAAGTGAACTACCTCGCCTTTTTGTTTCTCTTGTTAATTGACTCGCGCACGCGAGAACGCCAAGCAACGAATACGGAGTTTCTTGGCGCTTTGTTTCGGTGAGGGTTGGTATGAAATATAGCATGCATAGTTCCCGACATCTTTTTGTCCTGCCTTTCTCTCAGACTGTGCAGAAGGGTGGCCATAGCAGAACCATGTCGGAACGCTCCGGCATTCGCAAGTTGGCGCGGGAAGCAGCCATCCAGATCGCGTCTGGCGGCTCGGCGGGCTTCGTCGAGATCTGCCTGATGCACCCCCTGGACGTGGTCAAGACCCGGTTTCAGGTCCAGCACAACCAATTGCTCGCTGCCGCCGGCGAGCACCGTTACACCTCCATCGCCGACTGTTTCCGACGCATGGTACGTTCCGAGGGCTTCTTGGCCATCTACAAGGGCATCCTGCCGCCTATCCTGGCCGAAACGCCCAAGCGAGCCGTCAAGTTTTTCACCTTTGAGCAATACAAGAAACTGTTCGCTTTCGGCGGGCCGCAGACGGCGGTCACCCTCTCTTTGGCGGGGCTGTTCGCCGGCCTCACCGAAGCCGTGTTCGTGAACCCGTTCGAAGTGGTCAAGGTGCGTCTACAGACAGACAAGCAGGTCGTCACGAGGCAGCCGAGCACCTTCACCGTGGCCAGAAACATCTATCGTGAGGCAGGGTTTGGCCTTCGGGGCCTCAACTTGGGACTGACTTCGACCATGAGTCGCAACGGACTGTTCAACATGTTCTACTTTGGCTTCTACTTCTCAGTCAAAGACAAACTGCCAAAGACGGACAGCGAAGCGGCAACCTTCGCCATGCGATTGGCCACAGGGTTCGTGGCTGGCACGGGAGCGTCCATGATGAACATACCTTTCGACGTGGCCAAGAGCCGCATCCAGGGCCCGCAACCCGGACCACCGGGATCAATCAAGTACAGGACATGTCTGCAAAGCGTGCGCACCGTGTACGTCGAGGAGGGTTTTTTCGCGCTCTATAAAGGCCTCGTGCCCAAAGTTCTGCGGCTTGGCCCAGGCGGTGCCGTCATGTTAGTTGTGTACGAGCACATGCACGAGTTTCTCAGGCAGAAGTTCCCTGGCTGATCGCGCCACGGACGTAGTTCAGAGTTGCCAGAATTTAGTTTGCGGAGTGCTGTGATTTGTTTTCAGGAGCACCTGTGGTTCTTCACTGAAAGTCCTGGCTGCAGACTGTGCCCCACGTCCCTTACGCGGGCTTGTCTTGTAGTGAAGTGCCTGACCTCGAACACTGCAGATGTTTAACGGTTCGAAACGCTGACCACAGTACTCTGAGAACATTTTCTGGTGGTTCTACTTTGTCCTTATGCCCGCAACCTGTTCATGTTGTCTACGAGAATGAAGCGGACTTCTCGACGGAGGTATACATAAAGTAGCATTTCCTGTGCTACTTAGAACTCTTAAGATTCACTGTGGCTCTCATTTGTGTTGGTACTGCTGTGGGAATGTTGAGGTTGTAGAAATAGGGGTACTCACGTTGTGTTCATTTTTTTTTTTGTCTGTATGAAAGGGATACTTGCGGAAATAAGAAAACTGTTCAAGTTCATTTTACCATTGCGAATACGATATGTTGCCAAGCAAAAGCTGAAATAAAAGGCTCACAACATGATGGGCATTGTTACAGCAGCATGTAGCTATTGGCATATTTTTCTTTGAGTAACTATAGCCATACTGGACTGAAAAAAAAAAAAAAATCATTGCTGGTATTGAACCTATTTAGAACTGCAACAAACCACTCATCGAGAACGAGGTCATCAATCATGACGTGCCATCGATACTTATGCTAGTCGATTGCGGTTCTTCAAAAGGTTGTTGCTACAGTGCGAATTCTGAGGCAGTGGTTATCAGACACCATATGTGTCGGATATCAACGTATTTACACGTATGCTGAGCCATGCTAGACCACTGTTCCTTTCTCGTCTCTAGGAATTGCTTTGCTGAAGAAAATGAAAATAAGGAAAGAAGTGGCGAGGTGATACCTTGCAGCTAACAGCAGCAACATTTTCAGCTTGCCACTGTCTTTAACCGCTTGCAGGAAGTTGCTGGTAACTTAATTGTCATCCATAAAAATTTGTTGAGAAAATGTTATACGTAAAAAAACTTTCCAGTGATTTCGACTGTATCGCGAGAGGTTCAGTTGAAGCATTGCATTCGCTGCGCTTTCTCATATTCGAAACCTGTGCACGTGAATTTCCCCTGGAACCTGGTTTAAAATGTCTGCAACCATTTTTCTTTTCTTGAAGTTGATGTTATTTTGCTCGCTTTGTTGACATGGAATGCGGTTCAGTGCTTTCTTCAGTGATATCACTCGGCTGGTCGCCAAAGTCGAGGGCCCCTTCTTTTCTGCACTGTCGAGCTCCTGCGGGATACAATGCTTCCATGTTGTGTACGATATATGTCTTTAAAATTGATGTCTAACCTGTTCGTTTTCCTCGTGCCTCCACTTGACTTCGCGGCACGAGTGCCGTGGTTATACGGGGTACGCGCGTCACGGGAGCCTGAGAAAGTATTTAAGAGCAAAATGATACGGGACGGTCATGCATGGCATCAATCAGCCAGCCGTGGACCTTGCTGATTATTTGTGCCTCTGTCTCAGCCTGCAACTACACGTCGCACGTTCAAAACTAGGCTTACGGAGTTTACAATCTGCAAACAGCATGCGCAATAATCGAAGAATGTGCAGATCAGGCGGCAAGTGGAAGGATTGTCGTTTGCAAGACCCAGTAGAGATGTGCAGGCTATGATTGCAGTAATTCGCTGTGCTGCAACGGTATACTATGTAACAAGGCGCCTTGCGCGGTAGGTATCACTTTGAGTAGCCTTAACTGTTCCATGAGGAAATACATGCATATAGTGTGGCACAGTGGGAGGAAATCGGGTTCAAGTAAAGGTTGGTTTCGACACTAGTGTCCGTGGTGTCGCAGCAGCTGCCTACGCTTACGACAAACGCGCCCTGCACGTAGAAGAGTGCGCAAGCTTTGCCGCTATTCTCAACCTTTCGTTTGATGGCCTTAGATGCCTATGCGCCAACACAACACGTTTTTTTTTCCTATTGAAAGCTGCGTAACTCATGCGCTCCTCGGGAGGCAACGGTCGGGGCACGCACGGGGCGTCGAAAAAGAGCGATGATTCAATCTGGCCATAAGCCCATGGTGGGTGCGGAAGCAGTGTCGACCGCTCTGGGTTTTTATGGGCGAGTAATGGGTTAAGGAAGAAATTAATAGAGTTTCAGCAATCACGGTCGAGGTGCAGACGACTGAAGAATACCTAGCATTCGACCTACGCCTCCAACTTTTATGGGAGGCAAGACACCCGTGACCAAATTAGGAAAGAAGCAAATCCACAACTGAAAACTCTGAGCTAAAATAGAGATCCATAAAACGGCAGGATCCTGCGCCGTCTCTCTGGCCAAGCAAAACGAATTCTCTATGCGACGGACTCCTGGGAAAATTGGTTTGGCTTGTGTGGTTTAACGTCCCAAAGCCAATAGGGCTATGAGATGCCGAAGTGGAGGGCTGCAGAAACTTCGGCCACCTGGGATTCTTTAGCGTGCACTGACATCACACACCACACTGGCGCCTTCTTTTCGCCTCCATGGAAAATCGGCCGCTGCTACCGGGATTCGATCCCGCATTCTCGAATACAGTAGTCGAGCGCCCTAACAATTGCACCACCACGGCCGGTCCAGGTCAAGGCACGAACTAGGATGTGGCAGATATTCTGACAAGATACTTAAATCCGCCTGAAATGCAGATGGAATAAGTAGGATTCCCAAATTCAGAATTAGAAGCTGATGATGGGAATAAGAGGTGGGAACGAAAGTTATGGCAGTGAAGACAGCTCCTGGTTCAGATCAGATAACAGAACTCCTGTTAAGCCGAAGTGAAGCCGACATTGACTCGGTATAGCGGAACACTTCAATAAATGCCACATGGGCAACCGCTAAGCTACCAGACTTGCATAAGGCTGCAGAAGTACGGTATATCCTCAGGTCCAGCAAACCCCCAACAGCACAAAATCTGAGACTCACATCACTAACTTCGTGCTTGGACAAACTATTCGAGAAAGTAGTCAACACGAGCCTGACCGTGTACCTAGAGGACAACATCTTCCCTGAGACTTAGTTCGGCTTTAAACAGCGTCCGCAGAAGCAGGACGCCCTTCTGCAGAGTGATATTAGAAAAAGAACCAAAGCGCAAACTAGAACCATATTGGTCTATAACTAAAGGGAACTGTCGACAGCGTCCTTCCAGCCAGACAAGCCATGATCGGCATATATGGGATCAAGATGAACCCCACAACTTTAGGGCCAAGAAGGCACCTGTCTAGGAGCAGTGCTGTCCCCTCTGTAGTAGAAAAGCTATAGAAAGCTGCGGGTGCGGTGGACTGATATGAATAGGAGTTGCTCATTCCCAAGAACTCAAGACAGCCACATAGCCCAAGACGTAACACTATAGCCATGTTTTATTGAATGCGGCAGTAGCACATCACGGTAATGCGGTGCACCAGCGTTTACACGTAGCGCATTACCTCTGGCGTGATAGTGGCGATACATGGTGTCACGTATTCCAAGCGAAAGCACGATAGACAAAGGACGGCACGTACAGAAGCGCTGAACTTTCAATTTTTCTTTAAGAAAAAAAAAAAAAAATGACCGAATGTTTACGGTATTCTATCAGGGCATATGGCCATGCGAGGAAGATAGGCAGAATATCCATTGAATATGAAAACGTTGCATCAGGAGATAGGAATACAAAAATAACATGACAGTTACGCAAAAAACAAAGGTGCATAAGCATACGCAGTGAAACCTAGCAATAACGAAGTGACGCGGAAATATCATTGCTATAAGCAATAATTGTTATAACCGGGTTACGCCATAAAAAAAAAAAAAAAAAAATATGAGAAACTTCAGAAAATTTAATTAGTGCAAAATAGCTTACACTTTTCACTCACTTGCAGGCAAAAACCCGTAATCAGTCAATTTCGACTGTTTTGTGGCGGTCTTGTTGACACCTCTGTTCATGGCGTCCAACTGCTGCAAGTAGCCGAGTGAAAGATTTTTAGCAAAAACGAAGTCCTGCGAGGACTTACTCATTCTTGGGTATCCGTGTTTCATTTGGTTGACGCTGTCGCAGCGTTCTCGAGGTATTTTTTTTTTTCTTTTTTTTTTTCCTTCAGATTGGCATTGAGCAACTAGATTATTTCTTATAATCGATAATCTACTATGCCATCATTGACGTATGCTGTTTATCTTACTATAGGTCACATCGTAAAGCTGGCAGTTCCACTGTCGTCGGTTGTTATACCCGATATAGTTCAAAGCAGCGTTGCTTTAAGTGAGTTTAAAGCTTGCAATAATCTACAGGGGTGTTTCTGACAACACAGCAGAACGTACATAGTTGTTCTGCTTTTGTCTAATCTCTTACGTTTTTTTTTAGACCACCCAGAAAGATTAAATGGCACTTTTCAGCGACAGGTAAACACAGCCCAGTCTCTAATATGACAGCGCCCTTTGGCCAATTTTGAAAAGGCGGATACGGCCGAACGTCCGTTTTCCTTACGTCGCGCCGTCGAGCGGTGGCACGTTAGGCCGATGGATGGCGCCACGAGGTCTGCGGTGGATAGTTTCGGCGGACGGCGCGCATTCTGGCTCGTATTTCGTCATGTGCCATCAGGAATGCGTTTCGCCCGACACCAAACTAGAAAGACACTTGATGCATGCGCTGTTTCAGCGGCGCGCGCGCACGCACGCGCACACACACACACACACACACACACACACATATATATATATATATATATATATATATATATATATATATATATATATATATATATATATATATATATACCAGTATATTCTACGGAACTTCGCAGTGCCCTACTACATTCGTGTTATCCTCCGTTCTTGCGCCAAGGTCATCAGCGACGCTTGATCTAAAAGCACTTCATGCTTAATAATCTTAGAGAAAAATAAAAGGAACACGGTTCTTCGCAGCCGATCACATGCGATTAGGGTGACACCTCACCTCACGTTCATAGTCGTCGTTTTACCGATGACGTAAACTGGGAAATTTGGATACGCCCCTTCACTGATTGAGCCCAGGTAACGTGGGCGGGACGGGTCATATGGTGGGCCGCATGCAGTCGTGACCTATTTCATTTTTTTTTCTCTTGCTATTGCTAAGGAAGGAAGAGAGAGCACCGCTTTTACCGCCAACAGCATGGTTGTTGTTGTTGAAGCTAGCCTACAGAATTTTACCATCGTGGAGACGAGTAGTGAACTACCAACTGTTCGTGCGCGTTTTCTACTCCTGGTGGATTTATTCGAATGGTCCCTTTAATAAACACAACCACACACGTGTACAACCCCACTCCAACCCCATCAAATAAATTGCTAACTTCTGCAGCAAGCGTAAAATCGTGTGCTCCACGTTCATTACTATGCAACACGCAGTCGTGTACGAAACATAGCTTTGCTTGTAGTATGTGCCATGTGCACGGTATGAGTGCACGCTCGACATATGCGCACCACTCCCCGAGCATCCATTTCACTGATTGTCATTTTTGCGGTGGTCATAAGGCGCGTAATCAAGTGGCGCACAGGAGCGCAGGCGCGGAAGTGCCCAGACAGCTCCTGGGTTCCACTGTTTCGCGACTGAACTTATTACGCTCTCTCATTTAGGCGCAATTTGCAATAAACCGTCTCTAAGCGCTCAATAACGACCATAATACATTTCTGCACCTGTTCGAAACAGCACAAATATCACGCCTCTGACCCTGAAGCATAAAAAGAGCAAACAGACTGGAAACTCTCATCTAAAGCTGGGGTCAAATAATTACGGCTTAAACACTCGCTCCAAAGCTGAATACAACAAATATGAAATATTTGCTACCTATGCTAAGTTATATGGCCGAGTAGTGTTCCGTGACAGCCTCCATGTCCATTTGTCTCTCCACTACGGGATCCCTAATTGTTTTCTCCCTCGCTTCCTGTCTTCCATGGAAAGAAAAGACATACGGGAGGTCCTGACGTGACGCGACGTGACAATTTTTTAAACCGGAAGTGAATGCTCCGACACGGAAGACGCCTCGTCTCTTCTTATCACGCTCTTTCTCAGCGGGCTTGTGCAAGTGCGTTTGAGTGCCACTGGAGAGCAGACGGCGATCTTGCTTTGGGCTATAAGAAGCCGGCAGCTGGCAGCTGGCAGGCGATCCGTCAAAGCGAAGCTTCATCACCGGTCAGGAACAAAAGCTTTATGACGCCCAGTCGTTGCATACGCTCACCAGGTACGCAAGTATACCGAGCTATCAGCCAACGCACTCATCCGAAAGGTCGTAAGTTCTCGCAGCGGCCACAGGGCCCCATGGGGCCAGCTTCCTTCGCCTGCTGATACACGAAAAGCTGCGAAACAGATTCAGTCTTATAATAAAGAGATTTAGCACACCGTGATCCGCGATACGCTACCATGATCCGCCACCGCGCGTTTCTCTGCGCATGCTCAGATCACTTTGACGCCGATAGATGGCGCCACATACTGGATGTCGGCACATAGACCTGCCGCATTGCAACTAATCAGCTGGTGTGCCCCGTCCACGAGCGGTAGAGGGTCACGGTGGCGGATCGCGGATCACGGTAGGCTATATCTCTCTAATAACGTCGTTCCAGTACGTGAATTGTGATGGCGCTTCACAAATATACCATGCATGAAATAAATACCCTTGCCTTGTCACAGATGAACACTACTAAAATGAAAGTTAGCGCTTGATACGAGTGCGTTGCTTCTTGGTTTGGGAAGGTCACACTCAAGGTTAAGCCATGCACATCCTCAAGCCCCGAGTAGACCTTGTGAAATAGTGCATTCGCACTAAAAGTTTAATTATAGAAGGAACTGCTTACTCGGGTCTCTGATCATCTGTTCGCCGACGCAGGCCTGGCGTCTTTAATCCGCGCAAATGTTGATACATCAGACCACGCCATGATGGCGAGTGAGCTGGGTCCTTCTACTGTCTCGGCCGAAGAAGCGCACCATGTCCGGCTGGATGAGTTGGAACGGGAAAGAAGACGCCGCAAACGTGAACACGTTGCCTAATTTGTGTATATATCCTATAGCATAACAAAATCAAACTTAGAGAGAGAAAATAACAGAAGCTAGCAAACACCGACCTACAGATAAACCGAATTAAACCGTGCTTTCCTTTTTCTTTCTTTCTCCTTGTTTTTTGTACGTAGCGAAAGGTACACGGTAGGTTCTCAAGCCGTCAGCGTGGCGTCGTGGTACCGTGGAACCTTCCTTCTTCTTCTTCTTTTGCTTCCTCTTCTTTTTCTTCCTCTTCTTTTATTCCTTCTTCATCTTTTTCTTCTTATTATTTTTCTTTTCGCTGAAACAATCACAGCTTTCGCTCCATCACTAGGTTCAAGCCATGCTTAAACCCCCACAATATTTTTCTCAGTCACTTCACCTCTCCACAGTGGTAATATATTGTACTTCATAGAAGTATTGAAAACTATTGTTTCACAGAAAGGTTATTTCAAGAGTTATTTCAAGAAGCCGATACCGTTGTTACCGTAATTTATGTGACGCAAGCAAACGGCTCTTTGGACGCCCCTCCCGATTCGAAGAGCAAATTTTCTGTCTCATGCAACCTGGTCAGCTGGGAACTCGATAGTTCACAGTTGGCCGACATCCAGCAAGGCGACTACTTCCGTCATCAGCGAACCGCAGTTTTTAACAGCACTGGCAGGTGTCACGTACAAGCGCTTCTTTAATGTGTTTCGGGTGTCATTTTTTTTTTTTTTTCAAAACTTGGTCGTAACTGCCGGCACTCGCAGAAAGTTCTTATGCTCACTTGAGGAACGCTACTGGTTCGATTTCAATTATTTTTCGTCGTTCGATTCAATTGCGCATACGGTATTCACGGACGAATTATATAAGAGCAGAAGTTGGGGGCCCAGCGAAACTGCGACCTAGTAACTGCTATGATATGAAGTTAGGGGGAATTATTTCACTATATATACATCTGAAAACTATATCAATAGACTGTAATATGATGAGGAAAGACAGCTGGCTACTCGGCCAATCATGTTTAACGGCAGACCAGGGAAAAGGCGCTCCCTCGCGAAATCTACCGAGATGCGCTCACTGCTCCCTTTTACTGGCACAGGTATCGTCCAATGCCAGATCTCCTGGCTAGAGCTCGCCGGTAGTCTCAGCGCTGGGTCAGATTTCGCCGCTGTTGTGGAATCTTAATCTGGCAGCCAGAAACAACCTCTTAACCAGAGTAGGCGCATTATCCTCTCTTCAAAAGGTGGATCCACATCACATCCGCCATGCACCGACTGGGCTACCCACACTCGCACAATGTGCCTCAGCCATACAAGGAGCGCTCTGTTGTCTCCCTCACATGCGGAACGTCATACAAGGTCAGCGCACAAGACAATAGGCCACCCTTACCGCACTTCACAACACCGCACGTATTTATATTAAAACACGTTTCTCTTACAATTAGCACTAATCAATATATTTCACGAGGAAACAGCATTTGTGCCCTCAAAATCAGGCATCATTTAGAGCCATGCCATGCTCTATCCCAGCCTTCCCATATACACTATCCTATATTCAGTCTGTAAGCGCTGCTTCGTTTAAAGATGAGTTTGTATCAGTGTACTCTTATTTGGGCGCTCACAAAATCTGAACAATTCCATTTATACACGGTTTTCCTTGCGCACTTGCCAAAATCAAGCCCCATGTATGTAAACAACCTCCTTACCAGTGTAGCGAACCGTTAAAACACTGTAGCCCTCTTCATATCCTGACTAGTCGTTGTTTTCTTGCATCGGAACGCATACGTTTCGTTGTAACGGTGCAGAAATTGTGCGCGGAAGTGCATCACGGGCGCCGAGTTTCCCTTGAATTACGTACACACTTAAACGAATCGAGCTGAACACAAGGACACAAGTGAGCGTCCACTACACTTCTTGTCCTCGGGTTGCACCAGAGCAGTACCAGTACTTCAGCTATACACCCCTTCCCGAACAGGAAACGCGTGCATGTTCTCTGCTTCAAATGGCCCGGTGAGTATACTGTACAGTGTATAAGAAGTGCCTGGGTTTTGACTTGTTGGTTCATAGTTGTGATTGATTCTGGCGACGATGCGAAATAGGCAAGGACAAGAAAGGAACACGAAAACGGGAGGGCACCTGTTCTGTAGTTTTCATGTTTCGTCCTTGCCCCTTCCACACCGTCGTAAGAATCAAGTGGAGTATGCAGTATACTGCTACGACTGTTTCATTTTCCCCAGCACTGGTTGTAGTTTTGGATCGCGCATTTTGTTCTCTTTGGCACATTTTTTTCTTTATCAAGAAGACCTGATATTTGCGGCACAGCAGCGACAAGAAAACCAACCTTATCAGTGATTTACTGAAGAAACTTGGTATTAAAGAGCGAGTTCAGGCCTTCTCTTCACCTGTACGTTTGCATATCACGAGCTTGCGGCTACCTGTCGCAATGCTCAGATACTGTTGTGCTCAGTTGCAACTACCATCTAGACCGAGTTGATGTCGTCGCATGGGATGTCATAAAATGAGATGGAGAGGGTTTTCTTCAAGAGGCGAGAGTGCGTCATCCCTTGGGCGTTGGGTCGCGAAGTGTGCACAGCTTCCTTCATCGTATTTGCTCGTAGACTGGCTGATTGATTGATTGGTAGACTGCCTGCTCCTATGATGTGACGTCATCACTATTATTGTTTGATGACGGCTTCCCGGTATGCTATTCTGCACCATCCGCACTAAGCCGCGAGGTAGGACTATTTGCCGCACACTCCGATGAACACGGACCCAGACGAAGGTCGATTAAATAATGGTTGCTTCGCTTTGTTATACCTTACAGTCGTTATATATTTACTCCCTGCGACTTCGTGCATTGGGCACTGACTGTCCCTTCGCGAGATACCAATTAGTTTCGTGAGGTACGTTGAAATGCTGTTGTTTCGCGAGAAAAAGCATTCAGCATTACTTTATTCTTTTCCTACAGGGTGTATTATTTTACCTAATACTTGTTTTTCACAGAACTTCTACAACAGCTACAGAGCGCCGTTTTGAGGTTGTTTGGTTTGGTTTGTAGGGTTTAACGTCCCAAAGAGACTCAGGCTACGAGAGGCGCCGTAATGTAGGGCTCCAGAAATTTCGACCACTTTGGGTTCTTTAACGTGTCCTGAAATCGCACAGCACCCGGTCGCCTTACTCTTCATCTCCATCGAAAAGCGGCCGCCGCGGCCGGAATTCGATCCCGCATCCTTGGGCACAGAAGTCGAGTGCCCTAAACACTGCACCACAGCGGCAGGCGTTTCGAGGTTGTGTATACTTGCGAATATTAGGGAATATTTTGCCTATATGTCGCCTGATTATTTTTATGTTAAATTGAAAGTATCCCATCGAGTAATATGAATCACCTAGTAACCACGGCCTGGCCCTAACTGTTGCGTGCGATTACCCCGCAACCATAACAGTTCCTTCTGAACCTCTTCACCAGGGCGCCCTACTCATCAGGGCACTGCCTTATGTTGTGCATGCCCAGTGCTGCACAATATCTCCTGTTCGTCGACCCGATCGGACTGGCTGCTGAGGAGTGGGCACATGCTCGGCACGCTGATGTCCTTGTTCAAAGATGTCATGGTGACCACCAGGCAGACCCTGAAACGTCACATGCACGACGTGTTCCTCGTCTACCTGGCCATCATTGGCGTCGACGATGCTCAGGTTGGCCCCTTCTTTCCCTTTTCTCAAATTTCTTTAGGCTACAGGAATGGCCAAAGATTTGTTGTTGTATTTTTCTTTTTTAGCAGATCACATTCCCCGAGGACAGAACACGGAGACCACGGCGATACCAAGGCGCTGAACTTCAATTTTGTTATTACGGAAGCCTTCTGAATATGAAGCGTTGGAGTTCAGCGACTATGTGTCCTCGTGTTCTCTGTGTTTTCCTGTGTTGCGCCCTTGCGTACCATGCGCTGTAAAGAAATAATAATAAGGACGACACAATACCAACTACTAGTCTGACAGTTCGTCGTGTGGTTAAACAAGGCAGATGATATTGTCAGTCTGTAGTGTTATCACCTTCAACTTGCAGCAGACTTAAGTCCGTAAAGCGTCTGATGACATTTATCAACAAATGGTCATGCAGAATGTTTCTAGAGTTCGCAGTTTTATGAATTCACGGCACGTTTACTAATTTCTCTACCAGTCAACTACCCACTTTTTTGTTTTAGTTTATTGCGGACAAGTAGAGCAGCTTAAACAAGCCACACTTATTAATACGTAAGCGCTACTTCGCTCATGCGAGGCTCGTACAGAACATGTGTTCATAAAGTGTTCGCAAAGATTAAAAACTAAATATTATAGAGTATATGCCACAAGCATGACATCGATGGATAGCTCACGCCGAGTATAAATGCACTAGCATAGTTGTATATATCAATTAATGACAATTAATTGTTATTAAGTTTTCAATTTTACGTTACATCAGAGTTCTATATCGTTGGATAGCTTATATCGAGGATAATTGCATTAAACTAATTGTAGCTCTTAAGTATTACGGCTATTAGTTAACGTGATTAAAACGCAACCGTGATTAAAACGCAAACGGGAGGGGGGTTACCTTTAACTTGTAAAAACTACGTTTTTTGTGCGAACAGTCTCTCTTTAACTGAGAAAATCCATCAGAACATTCACACTTCGAAAAATTTTGTGCGTTTAGTTTATAGTTTAACAAAATTCTTACAACCTTCCGTGGCCGTTCTTTTTTTTTTTTTTTTTCTTCGGTCCACTGATGCGCTTTTCTGCCTTACAATTCTGTTGTTACCTTTATATTAGCGCGTCATGTAATATTGATACGGAGGTGGGAGCTCCACCAACCTTTTATTCTTCAAAAAAAAAAAAAAAAAACCACACACACACACACACACAAAGAAAAAGAAGGGCTTCAATAAGAAAACGATATCGTTTTCTCTCGCCACAGACTGCAGCATTCTGCGTATACTGCTATATATTAGTGTATCAGTCGTGTTACCGTGTGCGAAGCCTTGGTCGACGCTTTCACGGGCGCTAATTGAAGCCGACCTTGTATTTGCTTTGTTTTTATGAGTTAGAAAGGAGTTCATTATAAAGGCGTCGCCAACCGTCTTCCACATGTGTACTACAGATTATTTTTTTGAATATGACAAGAACTACAGAACTGTAAACCCGAATAATTAGCTAACTTTGCATTGATAACGCCACTAACTGCTCTGCTGTGCAGAGATACCGTGATCGGAGTTACATTTCGCGCGCCTGAAATCGGCGTGTCGCATCGGGAGGGCCAGTTGAAGCCGTCCAATTTTACTGCTCCTTCATGCAATGCATGTGATTCGTACGCACAGCAGCTTTCCAGATTGAGTAATACGTTCTACATTTCTTTAGCGCAATACACGCCGGCCGTATTTCTTTTTATGCTTAATGTGCAGCTGTATCGGGCATTGTTCTTTATTACGCTTCCTGTTTGGTCGAATAGGAAAAAAATCTCCTGCTCCAGCGCAGAATTATTATTAAAATCAAACGCACCAAGTAAATTATAACATTGAGATGAAAGGGACAGGTCAATTCTATTTCAAGAGTATTATGTTGTAAATTCTCGCACCGTGGAGCGGTGGATACCTGTCGAAGGACAGTAAGGGGCACGAGCCTCGTGCGATATTAGCCGACAGCGAAGAACCCAGGTAGTCGAAATTTGCAAAGCCCTCCACTGTGGCGTCACTCGTAACTTGAGTCGCGTTGGACACTAAACCCAGTAACCCCAACGGAACCGACTCGAGCTTCGCGAATGAACTTCTACATCGCAGTACGAGCAGCAGCTGGCCACGTTCCGCCAGCGAGAGACAGACGGACAGACTTATCTCCTGGGAGAACAACCGGGAGCTGTTTTGCCATGGACGCGGCGCCGCCGTTCGAGTCCGGCCGTGGCTGTGCAAACTTGACCAGGATCCCGATGAGCCATGGCTCTACAACGCCCTGGGCCCGCTTGCACAAAACAATCTTAAGACTGTCTTAGCTAAGTCCAGACTTAACTAGAGTCTAAAGAATAGGCCACTAGCATGGCCGCTTAAGACTGGAGTCAAGACTGGGCTTCAGTCCTGACTTGAATAAGTCGCTTGTATGATTACGACTCTAGTGCTGTCTTGGTTAAGACACAAGGACGCCAGGTGTCTAAGTAGAGAAATTAGGGAAATACAGGGATGCGCTGGCACTGTCCCTGCTGTAAGATGTACACATTCCGTCCATTTTGCGTTGTGCAAAATCCGTGCCACTGCTTTTTGCGGCTTAAGATTGTGTTACGAGGAAAAATGCCCCAAGTGGTTGCTGAGGCCGTTCTGAGAAGCCACTCTGGTGAACATGAACCCGAAGCGTTCGACGTTCGGAACACGAGCCGTCCTAAATAAGCTTGGTCTTTCTAAAGACACCATTTAAGTCTGGACTTAGCTCGGACTTTATCGTGCAAGCCGGCCCTGGTCAGGCAAGGTTTGTTGGTTCTTTCGTTCAATGAATTCGTCAGTTGATCTGCCGTCCTTCTGTTTTTATTGCGAAAGCAGTACTATGACAGCCGAAGCGAGACCTCGGGTGGCCGCAGCTACGTCGTGAAGAGGTGCCGTGAAGAGGCGTAACTACGGTCTCCTCATAACAAAAGTCAGCCTGCCATGACATTTGAATTCGAGTTACCCCTATATGCCACGGGCAGGAGCTAGGAGGGAGCTGCCAACTTTGGTCGCTCCTTTCATATGGGAGGGATATCAAAATCAGCCTGCCAGAACCCTTTGCATTCACGTTACCCCTAGGACACGAAGGCACGTCCATAAGGCTTGGTTGAAGCAAGACTTTATATGTGGGCTGGTAGCTTATGCTATCACGTCATACCCTTAAAGGCTGAGCTTAAGTATCCCCAATAATGTATAGCGCCCTACACTGATAGGGCGTGATAGGGAAATAATGCAGCAAGCAAAATAGGTCTAAAAGCACTTGCTGCTGGGCTAGTTGGCGCTTCGTCCCGTCACCTACCTTTGTGTCTTGTCTGCTTTTTGCGCCTTAAAACTATTTAATTATGAACCAAAATAAGCTTCCGCTTCCATCCAGATTTAACCGGAGCTAAACCACAGCTAAGTTTTGTCATTTGACGAAGCTTCATTTTGGTGGTTGATAGCATCACGTCAGTGGGAGACACACGGTAAGGTAACGGCCGAAGAAGGGGGCGCTGTGTCATCCGTAATAATGCTATGCTTGGCTAAGTGCGTTCCGCCAACACGCAAAAAAATTCAGAAGGCAACCCCACATGGCGCTGGCGAAGATCTTTACTCGCCCGTGCTGTGATTGGGATATCGCGGAAAAAAAAATTAGAAGAGTTCAACGCTGCTGAACCGAATATTGAGCGAAAGCAATAGCTGCGGGTGACCGAACATTCTTCTTCTTCTTCTTCTTCTTCTTCTTCTTCTTCTTCTTCTTCTTCTTCTTCTTCTTCTTCTTCTTCTTCTTCTTCTTCTTCTTCTTCTTCTTCTTCTTCTTCTTCTTCTTCTTCTTCTTCTTCGTTTTCTTCTTCTTCTTCTTCTTCTTCTTCTTCTTCTTCTTCTTCTTCTTCTTCTTCTTCTTCTTCTTCTTCTCCTCCTCCTCCTCCTCCTCCAGACCACACATAAAGCCCCGCTTTAACCGAATGTGCCTTAGTGGCCTAGAGGGGTAACGAAATGCCAAGGTCCTGGCAGGCTGATTCTAACATAAGCGTCCCATGTGAAACGAGAGACACAAACGAGAGACCCCCGCACCGTCGCCAAACGTTATAATAAATGCTTTTGGAGAAAGACCAGAACGTCAATACCTCAGTGCGGCGGCGGACGTCGTGAGCCGAACGTCTGAACTTCAGTTGCACAGTGGTTCCACTCCAGCTTCTTTCCGAGACGAGTGGCCGAAATCAGCGCATAATGAAGATGAGAAATGCACCTTGTCAATACTGTGTAATCGTATACGCTGTGCACTACACTTGGCCTATCCGCGCCTATAATGTTGTGCTTCGATCTGTCCCTAGAGGTTACTTAACAAAATATGTCCCAGCCGCATTCCTAACTCTGACGCTTAATCCCACCCTCTAAACATTTCCTTTAGTCACACATGTTAGGAATTCTCTTACGTAATCAACGCCTGTACAGCTGTCATCTGTACTGTGGCGCGCGCGCATCGGATGTTTTGACTGCAGTGTTATTCTACACTCTTCGCCAGCATTTGACGCAGGTGCGCATCCGGGGCGAGTCAGACCTCCTCCCTCTCCTTTCGGTTCCATCCTGACGCCGTTCTTCTTTGATGTTGTTTGTTTTTTCGGCGTGGTGTGATGTATGCAGCGTCTGCAGTGGTAACGATATGAGAACTGAGTGTGCTGTGCGTCGGCGAAGAGAGCGAGGCTTTATGGATTTGTGCAATTTTTCAGCACAGGTAAGTCTTACTGAAAGCTAAAAAAAGCGGACAGCAGTTACAATGCAGTTTTCTGAACGAAATGCGTGGAGAAAACGCATAAAATCGTGGAATTAACGATGTTATTTCTCACATTCCCCTGCCCTTACGGGTAGAGTTTAGTCAATGCAACAAAATAGAACACAGATGAAGCACGCGGGACCTTGATTGCTTTACTGCGGGAGAAATCGTAATGTCAAATATTGCTTTCCCTGACTGCATGGGTGCCTCGTCGCTCAGAAGACATGTTCAGGAAATTCGAAAAACCTTTTAGCCTAATCCTTTGCTGAATAAGATAGTTCGCTACCTTCATTTGGCGTGCCTCTCCTGACACGGGGCTACATGAAGGAATTCGCAGTAACTTTATATGGCCGGGCCCGTCTACTATTTTGAAAAACGAAAACGGCAGCAAAGACTATGTAGAGAAGGCATCCGTGCCGGTAGGCAGTTTTTACTTATCGTTTGCAGCCTTTTAAGATCCACCATTACTGTCAGAGCTCTGGCAAGCTTAACGCAACATTTATTTTTTTCAAATTCGAAATAACCAGCAGAGCACAAGTTGTCCTCATAGAAACATATTTCGCTTCAACATCGGAGCTTTAGCGAGTCGCGGTAGCATATTGTTTAAATTACATTTACTGATCGTTGTGACAACATGCAAGACATTTTATCTGGTTCAGAGCAGACTTACTATAGTGACTTGATTACATGACTTGATTACATGACTTGATTATCTGAATTTGTTACTCTTGTCTTTTTTCACCTTGTTTTACCTGCTGTTTCTATTTTCTGTTTTTATCTTGTTATTTTCTATATATTTTTATATTACTTTTATATTTATGTTCGTGTATGACTGCTGAACAACCCTGTACCCCCCCCCCCCTTATGTAATGTCCCGAACGGGACCTTTAAGGCTTAATAAATGATAAATGATGATGATAAAACTGTCAACTTTCATGACTGCAGTCGGCGTGCCGGAATGCAGCAGTGGAAGTGACGGCGACCGTAATTGTAACTCGTTATATATGCGAGGTGAAAGATCGAACAGTGCTCTGGAACGGGCTCCGCAGCTGCTGCAGCACCTAACAATTGCCTGCGAGGCGAAACTTGAGCTGCGCTGGAGAGGGGAGAGGTACGCGCATAGGCGCTTAGTGTGTCAAGTAATAGAACCGCTAGCTAGCGCTTTTGCGCTGCTGCCGGCAAATTAATAGAGCAGCTGTAAGCGACGGTGTCCGACTCTCCGAACGATCGTCGGCAAGACTGCCCATGTCCTTGCACTTGACATCGGAGCAGCGCATATGAGAAATCACTGCTGGCGTCTTCAGAGGAGCTTCTGAGCCGTAGGATGAGCCCCGGTTTTTCGCAGGTTGGTGTTTGCCTTTTTGTCCTTGTGACAATTATCTGTGGAATTCGAACTCGAATAAGGGAACGAAGTTTGTTCGAAATTGCGCAGTTCGAATTCTTTGATTCGAACTTCTTTGATTCGCCTGACGTTGACAGGACCAAAACATAAAATCGAATATCCGCAAAGTCAAATTAACGAGAATCGGCCGGAAACAAAATCTGCGCTCCGTTGTCGTCCGTATATTGCCCTACTCCGTTTCCGATAAGTGTCTTAGAAATGTCATCTGATGTGTACACCATCGTCTTACTTTTGCGATGTTCGTTTGGACCACCTTCAGCTAAGACCAAGGTCCTGTAAGTGTTTTAGGCATGGCTAGTTGGTTCATTATGACTTGAGCAGGGACACCGCGAAAAAAGTATTCGAGGCGAGCACGACCGCTTCGTCACGCCGGATGGCTCCTAGAAAACAACAAATTTTATTGCACTGACGACGGCTACTATTTGTAGAACCCTGGGAGCGCCTATGGCGGTCTGGGAGCCTTCTGCCCTCCCCTTCTTGCATGACCCGGTCGGTGAGCCTGAACTGATATGTTGGGTTAGCAGCTAACAGAGCGCCCTACCGGCAAGGGCGGAATTTGGTTCATTGCGTGCAGTATCGGGCGGGGCCACATATTATGGTGGAGTAGATCGGTGGTGGTAGTTTGGCAAATAATGCAGAGGGACGGGTGGGATGCATCCGGTTAGCTCCTAATAACAGCTTTTAATTGACGAGCTCGGTTCAGAAATGTAACCCGTAGCGTTACAACGATAGCTAATAAGGCAATTAAACCGGCTTGTATCGATGTATTGCCGCTTCGTAACAATAAAGGCGCTGGTTGGCCTGATATTGGAACTTTCGCAAGATAGAATAGGCAGAACGGAATGAAACCCAGGTCTCGCCACCACCGGCCAATTCCAGCTTAGGCCACGGCAACGTGGCCTGGGAAAAAAGAGGACAGACTGAGTGATGAGAACGGAAGAATAGCTCAGTGATTAAAGCGCGCTCTACACCCGGGAGTTATCTCTAATTTAATGTAAACGGCTAGGACACAAATCGTGCGCCCTCCCCTCTCCTCCCGATGGAAATGTTCATCATCATAATCATCATTAATAGCAAAACTACGACTTCTTCAGCACGGATTTTAGAGGCTACGGGCTGAGTTGCCATTAACTTCAAGACGGCAGTCATTGAGTCCTTCGTGCTCCTCTGTGCATAATTGTTTTAAAATGTATTTTCCATTTCTTCAATAAATTGACCGCGAAAACGAGAGTGAAGTTTGACATTAGACCGGTATGGAAGCTTTCACAGCATTTCGTAGAAGCTTGCACGCCTCGCGAAGAATAGCACTTTTACGACCGAATCCATGTTTTATATGGCCCCCAATAGCTAAGCTAAGTGCAAAACCACAGGTCGCCAGCGCCTCTGCATGATGATGATGATGATGATAGTGGTGGGTGAATAACTGCAGCGCTAAATCTTCCTCTCGGTAATTTAGAGAAACACTAATTGGCGCAGAATATTTTTCAAGTTTGGACTTTCCTAACAAAGTGCGCGTTATATATAGGTTCTTCGGTGGTATATGTCGCCCCGTAATATATATATATTTTTTCTATGCTCTCTGCCGCTTCAAGTCCATTATACCAACTCATCCACTTGACAATGTTGCAGTCGTATTGCAGTGAATACGATTTAGTGGATTTTGGATTTGAATTTGGAAACGCGGCTTTCCTTTGCATCGGCCGGTCGCATGGGGAAAGTAAAACTCCGTTACTGTCCTAGCCTTTTTTGTAGGGGCGCCCTATAGTCTGTCTAGTCTTCATAAAGATTTCCCTCCACAAAGTTAATCGACGCTTGGTTATCTCCACCACGCCAGCGGCCAGTTACGTCATACGTCCCTCCGATATCTGCCGTATCATTTGCAGCCAGCCTGCCATTTAATGATCGGAGCGGCCGGAAACCAACGGCTTGCCCAAATCCATTCCAACCGGGTGTTGTGGCGGGGGCAATACACGCGTCAGAACTACGTGTTCTGCACTCTCTTCTTTTTGGCGCGCCACACACGTCACGTCTGGTTCGATTGTCCTTCCGCCCGTTGCACTTTGTCACCAGAGCCTTGTCGTGGCGCCACCTCAAAAAACAGTGAACTTCCTATGAAATTTTCGTAAAATTGTTCCTGCTTGATCACTCTCTTCTGGACGAAATACGGGGTTTTTGGAATTTGGATTTCCGGCTTCCTCTTTGTAGCGGGTGGTCCCTACGAAAGATAAAAAACGCAATGACGACGACGACGACGACGATGATGCTGATGCTGATGCCTAGTGGTTAGAGCGCCCGTCTCGGCTGCGGGAGGTGGTTAGTTCGAAACCCACCGCCGGACACCCACCGGTAAAAATGCGTACAAGCGTCCCCCGGCCTGGCGCTCGGCTTTTCCAGGGGTGTGCGTTTGGGAGAAGCTCTGTAAACCCCGCTGCGCGCCCCTCCTCCGCAGTGGGCCCAAACCCAGTTTCGAACCTCGCAGCCTGCAAAGGTGGTTCTGTTTGTCTTGCAAAGGTACTTCCTTTGAGCCTCACCTGAAATGCTCCCTTAGAACCTCAGCTGCAGCAGTCCTAAAAAAAAAAAAAAAAAAAAAAGGGCCACATAATGGGCTGTTGCGCGCAAGGCGGACTTGGCGGAACGAATCACTGCCACATCGGCGCAACTATTTGGGCCGTGACCCCTTTTCCCAAGCATTTCACCCCAAAAGAGCCGAGCACTACGCCGGGGGAAAGCTTGTACCCATTTAAAAACCGGTGGGTAACCGGCGGCACCAGGGATCGAACCAGGTACCTCCCAAATGCGAGGCGGATGCTCTGATGCTGATGCTGATGCTCTACCACAAGGCCCACGATGCTGATGATGATGATGCTGATGCGGCCATTCCCCTTTGTATCGGGGGATCACAAAGTTCTGGATCAGTCCAGGAGAAACGGGTAGAAAAAATGGAGGAGCGAGAGAAAATGTATTTAAATACATGATGATGATGATGATGATGATGCGGATTTTTTTTATTCGGAACGGGCAGTCAGTTCGTGTATACAAGCGAGTATTATACACAGCACTGCAGGTTGATGGCTTTGTTCGGGTGGCAAGTGACTGGAGTTTCATGCGATCATATATTACGATGCGATGCCAGCTCGAATGGCTTCCCCGCCCCTGGACAATCCATTGTATAGGCATCACTCAATGCCTGCAGGTGACGTAAGGATCGTAAGAATAAAGAAACGAGGATGAAGAAGAAGCGAACCAGGTGTGTCGGTCGGCGAGACGTGCTTGCATGGCATGCGGCTTTGGCCAATCACTGCTCCTGCGACGCAGCGCACTAATGTGAAATTACGACCGTTTGGCGTGAAATTCTCTGTTCATCAGCATTAGACGGTGAGCGCAGAGCAGCCGTACCTTAGTCGGGGTCTTGTACACGAAAAAAAAAAAAAAAATACGGGAGAAGGAGAGAGGAGGGCATGTTCAAGAAAAATTAGCTCGTTTTTGTTGGCTACCGCAGGCGAACGCCTCGCAATGTTGCGTGGCTGAACGTTTTATTGCTTTGGGCTGTACAATGAACGCCTCCGTAACTCCGGTTCCACTGTCGCAATCGACTGACCATGGCCACATGTTATTCGCTACCTTCTTTCCGGCGGTTGTCGGGCAAATTTAATGTTTAACATTGTTAATGGCGAGGGCTTCCGAGCACTCTCAATGTTCGTTGAATTACGTATACCTTGAGCTTTCATGGCTATTTGTGACAGCATCAGTATCCTCAACAGTGCTAACTTCCTGTGGACACTGTGCGGTTATAGCGACAGGTAGATAACGGTTGTTTTAAAGATAGTTTAATAGATTACACCTGGGGATGGTTGTTTTAACTTGAATAACCGCAAAGCACGTCTCAACGCCCACACTAGCAGCGAATGCACCATGGTGCACGGTTCGTCACGACACGCATTTTCTTTTCTTTCTCGGAATGAATTTCAAGGTGCGTTATATGTGCTGTACACAACCACAGGGAAGCCGCAAGCGTTAAATCGCTGACGGCGCTGGCCGCTGTCAGCTGTGACCGAGATACGCGCGCGGCCTGAAAGGTGCCGGAATGTACCACGCCCGTGTTCTACATTCAGGTAAGCTGTCACGCTTCCTTTTCCTTCTACCGACCCCATAAAAATGAGATCCGGTAAAAACGTCCCCGGAAGAAACGTCCCCGGAAAAAATGTCCCTATTGGCGAAGTAAGAAAAAATGTCCCCGAACGGGGCTGAAGTCTTGCGCTATAGGACGTAGACTGCGCTTCCCCGTGGCGAGCTGCAATGATGAATGATGCATGTTAACTTTATTACAGCGGTTTCACCTGTCGGATTGGAATTGACCAACATCGAACTGATTCAGGCATTCATGACAAAAACAATTATGGCAGCGGTAAACCAGTGACAGCGCCTCATCATCACTTTGTTTGCGGGGAAAAGGGGAGCTGACCACCGGCTTTACCGGAGAAGCTTGGAGCGATGCTTTAATATGTACATGATGCACGACCGGTTAAGCCTCGTCCTGCTTATACCACCATCATCCTTATCACAATTCTACATCAGCATCAGAAGAACGGTTGAATCTTTCGCCAGAAGGTCTGGAAAATAATTTTAGTGAAGTCTTCTGCTTTGGGCGATTCCCCGAGAGTATACCGTACGCCGATCCGCTTGTACCTTTCTAAGTGGACGCTGGTTCCAAATGATGATTACATTTAACTCAAAGGCAAGAAAAAATGGCATAAAGGATTTTTTTTTTTTTTTTTTTTCCCATGTGAGTTCCGGAAGAAACCCTTTTCAGGGCCGGTTTCGGCCTTGGGGACGTTTTTTCTTAGTTGCCGCTTCTTCAGGGGACGTTTCTTCCGGAGCGTTTTTTCCGAGGACGTTTTTACCTACACCCCATAAAAATACTGAGCTACCTGCGTGATGTATGCTTCACACAGCACCCTTCAAGAAACAACAGTGCAACGAAAGCTGTATTTACAAAGGCAGTGTTTTTAAAATCAGTCAACTTATTCCGGATCGCGTACCAAGGTGAGGTGGGGAAGTAGAGTCCCGTTACACACAGGCGACGTACGCAGCTACTTTTATCGGTTTACGCGAAAGTCATTTCACCACTCTTTCGTCCGTTTACAACGCCGGCTGTATAAAGTTCAGCAAGGCTGTTTCTTATGCTAGTTGGTGGAGTTTGCTCATTTTGGTGAAGCTTGGAGCACAAAAAAGACAGGGTCGTGAGTCTTTCTCACGTCCCTGTCATTTTTTTTTTTTTTTGGGCTCTCTAGGCTTCCCCAGAATGGGCTTTATAAACTCCTGTCCGGTTATACCATGCCATGTCGTTCTGCAGTGGAGGCGACTTCCATCCGCATTATCACGCCTACCACCCTCTCTATGCTGTCAGTTAGGTTTGCTATATACGGCCGGACCACCGCCTTGTATGGAGGATGAGCGACCGTGCCCGTTCGGTTTAGTTTATAAACACTGCGACTAACGTCAGCATTTCGCCCCACTCAGTCTTTCGCTGAAACTCTGATTACTGACGTGCGTGCAGCGTGGTGCCTTTCATCTGATGCAGGCATCGCATTACCCAGGCTCCTCCAGAGCACACTGCTCGCTCCTCGACAGCCGCGACATAGCTTTAGGCGAATGCAGTCCCTGGTTGCACGGCCGCTCCATCTGGCTTTCCCGCTGTCACCACTCCGAGCCGTCTTCGCCGGATGCGACCTGAGATGGACAGCAGTGATCAACTTGGCGGCTCACTCGAGTCGCTATCACCGGAGGGCCACAATGTTGGCACGTGTGCGCCAATACTGTGCGAAAACGGCGCCACATCCTTCGGCGCCACTTCCTTACAAAGAGCGACAGGCCATCGTCACCACCTGTGGAGAGCTCTACCAGGTCAGTGGACACTGCTCACATTGTGCGTGCCCTTTGCATTTCTTTGTGGAAACCGGAAAGCACTATAAGCGGTGTGTTAGTCCTCGGAGTTTAACTGCACCACTACACAGCTACTACCAGAAGGACCAATGCAAACGTCTATCAGCGCAGTTAGTGTCCGCACTAACCGCGGTCGTTAGGAATAATTGCTTCAGTGAGTAACGCTTTACTTGCTTTGGTTCAGAGTACGTGCGCGTGTTGATGGTCCAACGCAGTGTACGTTTAATTGAAAATGCTCACAGGACGATTACGAGTCTGTAACCAGAATGCTTGAGGACTAACTGTGGTGGGTCAGCTAGCAACTCAATCGGAACTTTCCCGATGCTTTCCCGATGTGGCGCTCTGAAATGAACTTCTTTAGAAAGATCGCAGATGATCCTGTACGTAGATTTAGACCCGCTCATTTGAGCGTATATACGTACATGACGCTCCATGTGAGCGTGATAACATGAACCACATTTGCAAGCTGAGTTGTCGAAACTGACTAGTTTGTGGAGCCTCTTCTAAGGGTACGCCTCTAAATAGCCTGGTGTCGGGCTATTTGTTTGGCGGTGGGTTTCGAACTAGCCACAGCTGAGGCGGACGCCCCAGCCGCTGTGTCAGCTACACCGCATCCCACCCTCTTTCCATCTCACCGCTTTTAGTCTCCCTCTTTAGAGTCTAGAAAGACCAGGGAAGACAGGGTGACGTTTCAGAAGGTGTGATAACAAGAGTTCCTGCAGCTGTCGCAAGATTTGAAACGTTTGAAGGTTCCATGCACTGCCTTTGCAAAACATGCTGAGAGAGTCAAGCTCGCAATCAAAACCATCTTGGTGCACTGTGAAGAGTTGTGTATTCCGCTATTGTTTCCACAGCTCGGGAAAAGTACAGTAATTTCAATGTGCTATGTGCAATCGCCTTTTACTAGGTCTATGTGTATCACGCCATCGTTCTCGATACCGATAATTATAAATACATGGGAGATTTCTGTGATGATGCCTGTAATACTTAATTCTGGAACACTATTGGACACAGCGCCACTCGTTCCGATTTCGATGGTGCAGAAATGGCGTGCCGAGGGTCGTCATGGGTACAGTCGGGCACCGGAGACAGGCGCTCAAGTCCCTGTGGTGTACTTACACACGAGGACGGACCGCGCCGAACGTGGTGACCGCCATGAGCGCCCCCTGGCGCTTCTGCTAACGGGGGCTCCAGGACAGTACAGCGACTACAACCGCACCATATCTCACCTGGACCAGAACGGTGCCGACGTCCTGTGCTTCAACTGGCCTAGTAAGGGGCTTGTCTCCTCTTCCTCTTATGTTTACCGCACGAGGAGGAAGGGCGACGAAGAGGAACAATCTTCTCTTTATATTGCAGGGCGACTGACAGGACATTCGCGGGAAATACAATCATTTCTTTTATTGCCATTTGTTCCATTCAGTATTGTGGTTCCGCCTGTGGAGGAAGGTAATCCGTCCATCTCCTGTGGGTGTCAGGTAGCAAACACGGCGGCGCTCCGAGTGAGAAATCAGTCACGATGGTATATGACAGCCCAAGAGAGCTCCTGAAGACGTGCTATAATTAGAAAGGTATCCCTGCGTCTGTAGCTGTGCTTTCTTTTTCCTGACGTCAGCACGGCGAAGCACACTAGCTTGATAGGACATCATACCACCGGACTGTAGATGTTCATGTTTTTTTACAGACATAAAACAGAGCTATTCTGTCAAATCGATTAGAGCCACGGAAGCACCGGATTTTTTATATCACATGTTTTAACTGCGTGTAATCGCTGCCTTTTACCTGATACTTACCTGATACAAACTTTGTTGCTTTAAAGCCGCCGCGTCAAATAGCGGAGGTTTAACCATGGCCTCCACGATCAGTTCCCTGTGCAACGGCGTGCTTGATCGCGGAGGTCACTGGTTTAACCTAGTTTAACACTACTTGTTTCACCGTCTGGGAGCCGCCACGCCAAATGGCGGATGTTTAAGAGAGATTTAGCTTACTGTGATCCGCGATCCGCTACCATGATCCGCCACCGCGCGTTCCACTGCGCATGCCCAGATCCCCTTGACGCCGATAGATGGCGCCACATACCTGTTGTCGGTAAGGCTTGTCGGCACATAGACCTGCCGCGCCGGGACCAATCAGCTTGTGCGCCTCGCCTACGCGCGGTAGAGGGTCACGGTGGCGGATCGCGGATCATGGTAAGCTAAATCTAGTACTTAAGCCTAGTCATAACGCAAAAGCACCCACTGCGGTATGTAGCTCAGTAGCTAACATTGGGGTGCTGAACTCGACTACACGAGTTCGCAGCCAGCCGGTTTGAATTCGCTCCGGTGTTAATTTCTTTATAGTATGAAAGCACTGCAAGAGGTCATGGGCAGTTATTAGTGAGTCATAAGCTACATCACTAATTAGTTTGGCTGACGAAATTGAAAAACTCGATCGTTAGGGAGACTCGCGTGTTGGAGCCGGTATATACGACTGTATTTGAATTACCCGCGCGAGGTTGCGTGCATGGTTGTGACCTCACGAAAGAGCTTCGCCAATCAAAGCGACGGTACAAAGAAAATCGGACAGAATTCTTAGTCGGGGATGGTGAGCGTGTACGAGTGCTTTCGAAATTTTTAACAAGTTCGAAATTTTTAGCAACCTCATCTGGAAAAAAAAAATTGCTACTTGCTACGTGTCAAATGTCTGCACTGATTCTGAGGTGGGTTGCGCGCGCGTTTGGCATTCACGAGAGCTGGGACGCCATGCATGTAGTACCATGAATTACTATTAACTGAATTATTATTATTATTATTATTATTATTATTATTATTATTATTATTATTATTATTATTATTATTATTATTATTATTATTATTATTATTATTATTATTATTATTATTATTATTATTATTATTATTAACCATATTAACTGTTGTCGATTGTTGTCGACCGAAATTGAGGATGTCTTTCTTGCTTTGCATTGCTTTTATTTACCAGACTTCACGTTCAGCAGTCAGACTGGTTACTGGTGGCACAGCAGCGATGAGAAAACCAATCTGATGGTCGACTTCCTCAAGCAACTTGGCATCAAAAAGTGAGCACTCTTCCATCGTTCTCTTCGTTCATGACCGTCGTACGAGCGACATTGCAGCTTTATAACTGCAAAGCCAACTGCCTGTGATGTTCTTTTTTCGATTGAAGCTTGAATCAGAGACCATAGCGTGGGCCCTTCAGTTCCTGACTTGTCCATGTTAATTGATGGTGTCTAATATGGCAGGCATCGTTCTCCAAGACGCACAGAGTGCTCTAAAAATTTCGATGGCGCTGCAGTGCTCCTTAGAACAATCACTTAAGCTGCATTTTTTTTTTTGTTTACAGCGCCAGATGTTATTGTGAAAATGCATGGGTAAGCTTTTCGGAGCCATCATCTCGCCGGTGTTAGAAGCGTCCGTGAGGCAGCGCGTTGTATAGGGAGCTTGCACGAAACGCTGAGTGCACCATTTTCCTGTACAGTGCAGCAGTCAACCGTGGAGCGGGCTGCGCAAAGTGTCAAAGCGATGGTCTACTGCGCGGTAGTGGGCTGTAATAGCCGAACGCAGAAAAATTGAAGTGCGAGAGGTGAAGTCCGGACAAGACGACTGCGGGTTTTTCAAAATACCGAATGATACGCTTGCACGAATGCGACAAGACCGGGAGCGATCGGAACGTCGCAGACGAGAGTGGCTTGCACGCATCAACAGACGTGGCATTCACAGCAAGTCCGGAAAAATACCAAGTGTGTGCACTTGTTTTTATGCTAATGTATGACCCTTTAATCTCACCGTTGTCTCCCCCCGCCCCTTTATGTAATGTCCCTGATATGGATCTTTAAGGGAATATTAAATGATGATGATGATTTCGTGTCAGGATTGCAGTCATCGAAAATTTCAGACGGTCGACCTGCAACATGAACACGCGAAGCAAGATTGGTGAGCTCCTGCGGATATCCGCGCATCGATGTACAACATTCGTGGTACGCGTATAAGCCACTATCGTCTGCGACGTTCCGATCGGTGGTCTTGTTGTCGTATTCGTGCAAGCGTACCTTCGGATTTCGAAAAACTCGCCGTCGTCTTGTCCGAACTTCACCTTTAGCACTTTAGTCTGCGTTCGGCTGTTATATGCCCACGACCGCACAGTAGACCATCGCTTTGCGCACTATTTGCGAGGTCCGCTCCACGGTCGGCTGCTGCACTGTACAGGAAAATGGCGCTCTCAGCCTTTCGTGCAAGCTCCCTATAGTAAGAGAAAAGGAAAGGTTAAGAGGGTTGGTAACAGATCCCGACACGAACATGCCGCCGCACGGGCTGTGCCTTTCTGTGCGTAATCATATCGAATTCAGCTGGTGGCAGTTTCCGCATTAAACATTTGCGTAATAACCATTAAAGTTTACTCAACCACACCGTAGACAGAAACAATCGGTCCATCTTGTTCATTTCTTTTTTCTACCTATAGCTTTTTTTCTCCCTAAGCTCAATCCAGCAAGTTAATCGTATGATTTATATATGCGTGACCTACCCCTTTTGTGATCAGAGAAGACACTGAATGTCCCCGTTGAAAGAAGTGTCGCCTTTTCTATTCTTTTTCTTTAATGTGGCGCCGACAGCGTATACCGAATTACCTCTAACTTTCTTAGCGCGCATCAAAGGCGATGTCTCACGAGCGCACGCTGCTCCTCCGCAGAGTGGACATGCTGGTCGCCCACAGCACGGCATCCCCTCCGGCGGTGCAGCTGGCCGCGCAGCGCCCCGACATCGAGGTCAAGTCCCTGGCACTCTTCATGCCCATTACCAGCCGTGTCTTCAAGTAAGGGCTTTCGTGCAATTCGTGATAGAAATTCACAACGCCCAAAGCCGGCCACCGAGTGTAGGCCGGAAGCATGCGCCAATAGGCGCCACACACAATGGCCTACACAACACATTGCCTTGTAAAACGCGACGCATTGGGAAATCCACGGTCAACATTACACTATGCTTGCATACTGCTCGTTCTCTTTTACCACTGCCCGTATCACGCACAAAGTGCTTCCAGACATAAAACCAACCTTTCCCAATGTTTGAAACTATATTGCACTATAATCAAATTTCGTGCACTTTTACTCTTTCTTTTTTACAGCTCAGTGGCGGTAGCTATTGATTCCAACCTAAAGGATTTAGCTAGCGCCTCATTCAGGGATTGCACGGTAACCGAAGGGGAGGAGCTGGCCGTTGCATAAGCGGTGGTAGCCGGGTATCGAAGCAACACGTCCCTTACCGTTCTTAATGATTCAAGAGAAGCGTGCCGTAACTACATGAACGGCCGCATAGGTCGCGCCGCGCTCAGGCTCCTCCAGAGCGCGACCCCATCAAAAGTCACACACACCATCTACTGGGTGCCAGGACACACCGACATATCGGGGAACGAACGCGCCGACGAGGTAGCTCGAGGGTACACGAGCCGAGCTTCCTCCCAATCGGACGATCTACCCGAGCGAGTTGGCCCTACGGACTCAGACATTCTGAACTACTCTAAGGGGGTACGGATCCGCTATCCGCCCCCTCATCGGGATCTAAAACAACAAGAGGCAGTGTACTGGTGAAGACTGCAAACAGGAACATTACCAACCCTGCATATCCTTAGAAAGATTTACCCGTCGCAGTATCGGGACACCTGCCCATGGTGTAGTAGCAAACCTTCGTTATACCACATCACGTGGGAATGTAGAAATAACGATAGCTTTCGTAAAGACCCGAGTGCAGAACAGTGGGAAAGCCTTCTCTCCAGCGACGATCTGGGTTGCCAACTAGGTCTGATCCAGCACGCCCAGCGAGCAGCGAAGCTCAGCGGAGCCCTGGAATAGGGGCACCGACCCTGTAAGAAGAAGGAAGATGGATTTCTTCTGCTAATAACACAAGACGTTCCTAGAGAAATTAACGTATTTCCTATCCTATCCTACTCTTTCTTCTTTGTAAAAGTACACATGGCAAGACTGCGCCGCCGTTTAAGCTGAAGCTTTCGCCTGGTTTCCCTTAATGCTAATTAGATTTTGATAGAGGTATGTGAAATTGTACTGCCTTGGATATAAAAATGGGCGAAAGTTTTTTTTTTTCTTTTTTTTTTGTTTTTTTTTTTTGTCGTAGTCGATGTAAAATATTTATACTTATGCCAGGACGGTTAGTAAAGCTTTCAAGTTTGCGCGGCACCTTCCTGTCTAAACAGCTCATTACTTTGTGGGCGGTGTTGGCAAAATACGACACGAAAGAGAAACACGACGTAGTCGAAGTGCGAGCTTCAATTGTTAACTATCATCTATTTTCTCTTCTTTTTTTTGTCAACGTACCGCACAGTGCAAAACCTAGCGACAAATCTAAAAGTGTTGCCTTATTATGAAAGGTTTTTGCGACAATTTACCGCCCCATTTATGCAAACAAAAAACACCAGCTCTAATAGGGTAACAGGCCCTCCCGAGTCTGGCCACGCGTATGACTTTTATACGCAATAAAACGGTGGCTTTTCTGTGATAGTTTTGCCTGGTTTACTCATGCACCGCAGATTCCGTGTAGAGAGTGGCATAGTTGGCCATGTATTTCCCGCACTTGAACCACACGCAACTCTCCGGTTTCACGTAGCTCCGGAAGCAGTTTCCCTTGCTTGACAGAAGCAGAGCCGCACTACCGATTGCGAATTTAGTTATGCCGCCATAACTTCGGCAATGCCTCGAGTGCGACAGACGGGGATGTTGGAAACTTAATGTTGGTCAGAAAAACCATCTCACGCTTGACGATTGCGAAGAAAATTTCTACCTATGGCGGTTTGGAAAGTGCCGCAGTCGCGGGGGCTCACAGCTGTAAAAGAGTCGTTTCTATGTCATTCATGAGTGCTGAAGCGATTAGGATGCGCTGTTTGCAGACCGTGCGCAGAGGAGGTATAAATAAAGAACCGACCTCATTTTCATTCTCACAGGGGCGGCAAGAACCCTCTGCTCTTCAACCCCATCTTGGGGTGGGTGCTCAAGGCTAGAGGCGGGGAAGTCATCGCCAAGTATTTCATGCAGTCGGTAATGGCCCTCAGCAGGCACCCCACCAGAGGTCGCGCCTACGACGTCTTCTTCGCCTACCTCTCCGCCATCGGATACGAGCAAGCCGAGGTTTGTCGTTTTCACAGCTGACAGTCGGTATCAACCGCGTTCCTCGGATTGAGGTTGCGGATCTTTTAAAGCCTGACGACTAGGTTATAACAATAACCGCGGTTGGCACGCGTCTGTTGTGGGGTTTAAATAAGAGTTTAATACGCTTTCCCCTTCTCTTGCTCGCGGCTGACAGTGCAGACCGTTTTGCAACAAAGGAACCGCACAAACGGAATATGCTGCCCAAAAAGGGCACCTGTTGCTGTGCAGAACACTGTATATCATCAATAATAATATTAGGAATAATAATATGCTAATAATAATAATAATAATAATAATAATAATAATAATAATAATAATAATAATAATAATAATAATAATAATAATAATAATAATAATAATGTACTAATGAATAGACGACGTCCGACTCATCATCAGGGCTGCAAGAGAGTGTTGCCCATGGTGGCGTTGCCCATGCTTGAGTAGTTATTTTGTAAGGTAACGCGATAGCGTTCTCCAGATAACTCGGCGTTAGCGCTGTGAGCGATAAAATCACGAGCATGCCTCTGGAAGGTTATTGGCAGTTGATATGGCAGGACATTGATTGGTCAGCGGGTTGTGTGACGTCACGAGACCACGTGACATGAGTCGGCAGGCGCTGCCAACTCGGGCTTCTCTTTTTGAGATTAGAGGGTAGTTTGGGAATATAACACACCGCAACACTTGGATCCGGAGAGAGAGCAATGCCGCTTAGGCAGACAAGGCCTGGATAGTCCCTCCTTCCAACACGACTCACGCACTAAGAAGTGGTCGCCAATTCCGCTCTGGTCGTTACTGCTTGAGCGTCAGCGAAATTTACATTTTAATTCTTCTGCCTAAGATTATCCCATCGCAGAAGCTAAATTTAGTAGATCCGCTTCCACCTCGGCATGCGCAAGAACGCCACCGTGGCCCTAACGGGTACATGCCGCTGTTAAAAAAAAAAAAAAAAAAGACTGCAGCGCGCCCTTTCAACAGGCAACAAAATCGCAGCCGCTGGTTCACTCAGGCGTTCGTAAGTTTACGCTGACGATCATTTTTTTTTTTTTTTTCTAAAAACGATGTCCTGCCGGCACGCTCAGTACAGTGGAGTGGCTGAACGGCAACAAAAAATGTTAAACCAAGGCCGTGGTCTTATGAGGTGAATCACCTATAGGAGGCAGCAAAGTACGTTCTTCGTGGTGAACCAACGATGCAAAGTGGCGCTGACTTCCTGCAGACAGTGTGTTTTAGCCACTGTGCATAAAAGAACGTGCCAGTACATTCCAGAAAAAAAAAGCAAGAAAAGAATACACAAACCGAAAAAATTGGGCGAATGAGAAGGGTTCAACGCTGCTGAATCAAATATGGAGCGAAAGCATTAGCTGCGGGTGACTAAGCGTTCTTCTTCCTCTTCTTCTTCTTCGTCGTCGTCATGTTCTTCATCTTCACGTATGTTCAAGGTCATTCGTGGCCGCGGCCTTAGCATTCGCGATGAGCTGAAACCTGGCGTAATTATGCTTTCGCAACAAAAAACAACCACGAAGCACACATACACATTGACAATTGCGCGACATGAGCAGCAAGACGCTCGTAGTAAAAAGCATTTTTCTAATTAGAAATAGAGAAACGTGACCCTCCAACATGACCCTCTAACGCAAATGCATGAGCAGTTGCTCTCTCTCGAAATACAGCGATCAAGTTGTTTAATTTTAGACAAAGATCCTTTTACCCTGCTTTGTTTCAAGAATATCAAGCTACTGTTCTGACTAAACGGCTGCATGAAGTGGATGCTTCTGCATGAAATCACACACTTCATTGCCTTTGTCCTCAGCGCTGTTGTAAAGTTGGGTCGAACCAACTCCTCCGTATACATCTGCACTCACGATACCATACTAATCTATTCAGACCCTTAATGCAATATATAGAACCATGAAACTCTCATCTTTGAAAAACTAACCAACGATGTGGCACATATCTGATAAAATTCATCACTCACTGCAGCATTTTTATAGTACTCAAAAAGCGTGCATCCAAGGCTTTGTAACTCACTGATGCATGACAAGTATAGAAGTGCCATTAGAGGGCAAGTTTTTAGAGCCAATATAGGTTTTTACACTGCTGTTTAAACGGAAGCAATAAGTCACTTATTACAAACGATGAGCTTTGTCGTTACTGCTTCGGTGCACGTATTTTTTCAGCTATCCATATTGTAAAGAGCGTATAAAACTCAAGTGTGGAAACGAACAAAGACCGGCACCCGCGAACTATATCGTAAACAAACTTGGTGAGGGCTTAGCATTAGCGTAACTCTATATCCCAGTGCAGCACGCGGGAAGAATACCTAGCACGTCGAACAGGAGGGATGTTGTTGCACTTAGGCGCATGGTTGAGAAATATCCCACGGTGATTTCGAAGCCGAGAGTACGAAATACGGTATATTTTAAAGCCATGCGTGATGCAGTTCACATCTCTTTAGTTCGTCGATACACTTCCTTTCGATTATGTATTCCAGTCACGCGCACCGCGCCAACCGAGACCGGAAAGCAAAAGCCAGTGGGGAGCACAGGCTGTGTTTCTCTTCACGTTCAAGTTTTTATACCGCACAGATTCCACTTGCCTAGTAGTGACCTGCTTGTCCTCACGAGAGAAGTAGGAAGTACACCAGAACACAAACCATTCTTCGTTCATTCGCTATCAGCACGCAACGCACTGCATTCTTCCGTCGGCGTTATCTAGGCATGCCTAGTCGCTTCTTTGCTCGTCGTTAGGTAATACGAGGCGAAACATTTAGGCAGATGGTCCATAAAGAAGCAGTGGACACTCATCCGTCATGGACAACAGGAACAGTTTCGATGGACAAAGCTTTCCGGCATAAAAAGAAAAAGCATTGAAAAAGAGCATACGCGTGCGCACGACACGCCACAGACCACCGCAGAAAGATATCTGACAAGCTGGGCACGTCGTTCACTATTCGAGGCTCGATATTTCGCGACCATCCCTCTCTTGGAGCCGAACGACAGTCCAGGCCTTCCTTACCTAGGGGGTGGTGGTCAGATGGGCTGACCATAAGGCTTGGTTGCAGGGCTTTATCTCTACGTCGGGTGGTATTCCACGTGATATACTTACTAGTGACTACTAGGGGCTAAACGAATAGTAGTAAAATGCCTGTACGAAAGCAAGGATTCGCAAGGGAAGCTGGAAGACGGGAACGATTAACGGTGTCGCGTCATACCCTTAAAGGCGAAGATTAAGTGCGCCCCTGACTTTCGTGATGCGGGGGCGGCAGAGTAAGCGAGGCCGCGGGACTGCGGAAAGGCAGAGTTACATGAAGCGTCTTTTCAACGATGTTCGCGCTGAAAAAAAATTCTGCGGTGACTCGACGCTCTCCTATACACACAAAAGCGAAAATGCGGCGTGCGCCGCTATGTATCCGCCATCCCCGACGCGAAAGGGTATTTGATGAACTAATAGCGAACGCTATCGAAAGAGGTCGTCAGTGACAGCCGCGATGTTTACCTTTCTGTCAAAATCGCGGAAGTGTTCGTTTCGGCGCCTAGATACTAACTGTAGGACGCGTGCTAGAGGCCTACGATATAAGTATTTGCACGGTCGCGTTAATGAAGCGGTGCTCCCTGGGATGCTCCTTCAGCTTCAGTAGTGCTTTTATTAAACACATCTCGCTTCGGGGAAATAACAGCCATTACCCGCGATTAGGTCGTGTTTTCTCAAACAGTTGATGCTTGATAACGCGTTTATTTTCACGTCAGTCAAATTTCCATGCCCAGAGAGCTTCGTATAGCTCGTCGGCCAGGCTGACAGTAGCAGGTCCAAGAACAATAACCACAAAACCATGCTATGCGCTGCTATTGGTGCGCGTCAATAGCCGCTTCCAGTCTCACCACTCGCTACAGACTCTGACGAGATCTCATGACAAGGTAGCGTTGACAGTAGAGCCCAACTCGGGCTTCTCAATGGAGATCGGAGGGTTAGGGGAGTCGAACCTTCCGGGACCCTTGGGTCCTGCTACTCATATGCCACGCTGGCACGTTTATTGGGCTTGGTTGAAGCGGGGCTTTAATATCATTTAATGTAGCAGCTTACAACTGTATTCTAATGATTATATGGAAGATAACATATGCACATTTTAAGTAATGATAAGTCAGTGATTAGGCATATTATGTTAGTAATCAAGTGATCAGGTACATATATGCGAACGAGGAACCGCAATGGGAGCAGCAGACGGGAGCCGTTAATACTGTCGTGTCGTGCCCTTAATCGCACAGCTTTTGGTGCCCGCTTAATTTTTATCACTTTAAAATTGATCAATCATTGTAGGAGATTTCTCCGGGTGTGTCTTCGGCACTGATCAGCACAAAAAGAAGTATCCCAGCCTTACAAGTCGGCAGATAATGATAATCAAAACAAGTCTATAACGCAGAGCTCTGAAGAGACATGTCTCCGCTCATACGTTAGCTTTACATTTTATGTGCAAAATCTAGCTTAAAGAAGTGCGAGACCAAATTACATTGTAGCTCGCTACGCACATCAAATTTAACTTTCATTTATGCACCTTGTAGGGACAGGAGGATGAGGAACAAGTTATAACTTTTTTTTTTTTGCCAAAATAAAACATTACTTTATCAAATGCTCGATCGGGTCTTTACGCATATGACGTCAAGTATGGTTATCGAGTGTATTCCTGTAGATTGAATGGTATGTGTACCGAAGCTGTGTGTTGAGAATGAAGACATTGCAGTGGAGTAGTTCAAATTTTGATGACTAGGGCCTGTTTAACATGTCGACTCCTTAACGTAAACGCTTGGGGCCACGTCACCGAGTGTTCACGGCCTCAGCAAAATCTTTACGCTTGACGCAAAATATCTGCGGTCGACTCCTTAACGTAAACGCTTGGGGCCACGTCACCGAGTGTTCACGGTCTCAGCGAAATCTTTACGCTTAACACAAAGCGACAACGGCGCATGCGTGCCACAGCATGGAAACACCAGGGAGATGACGATGAAAAGTGGAAGTAATGCGATTAAACAAACTGGAGGATGGAGCACCGGCACGCCGGGCGTTTCAAGCAGGCGTTGTATCCGGCGTTGTATTGCGCAGTCCCGGCGACCGAAGTTCGAAAAACACGCCTGATCTTTGGGGCGCAATCACGTCAACAGCTTCTTTAAACGAAACGCGGCCAGGAACTTCAGCATTGCTGTTAAAAATCGCAGTATCATCAATGAGCGAACAGAAGACATGTGGAGTAGTGTGTGTGTCCCGCCTGCAGTATAGGCGAGGCCTGCAATGCTATGTATATAAAGGTCCAGCATATTCCCCGGGAGCTCCTCGCTGCCCATCACCGACAAGAGCAAATCCCTGATACGACTGACATATACACCGACGCATCGATTACAAGCGAATTCGCATCTATGGCCTGGGTATGCGATGACAACCCTTCCCTTTCAGGCGCTTATGCCTGCCATCTACCTCAAGGTACCCCTCTTCACGCTGAACTCCTCGCGAATTGGGGAGCCTTGTCAGGAGTGCCTTGCACCGGAACTGGGTCAATACGTATTCTTACTGATTCCTTTGAAACTTACAAGGAAATCGCTACTCCGGGTTCGCAAGATGCAACAGCTACGGCCATACAGCGCCTCCTTAAACGCCACTAACTCTCGACCAGAACTGTCGCTATTCACTGGACCCCAGGTCACTCGGACGAATCAGGGGGCAATGCGGCGGCACACGCCGCGGCTGCCTTGGCAGATGGGATGTCCACATTTACTTCCCCAACCACCTTGCTTCATCCTTATTCGACCTTGGGCGGGCAACTCACCCCTTCTCTTGCCTTTATGCACTATACTCGGACCAGTATTCGTAGCCTCAGTCAGCATCGCATGCAGGTGGCCACACCAGACCCACCTTTTACGAGAAGAACCCACCTCACCCGAAGTCAAGAAGTATTCTTGAATAAGCTCATCGCCCATGCGGCTTACACGTCACGTATTATGGCCCGCTGGCGTCAGTATACGGAGAAAATGATTACGTGCCCCCACTGTACGACTCTAACCTGAGGCGGCATATCTCATTTACTTTGGGATTGCCCTGCTTTTTCTACTGGACGCCCCGAGATCGAACCCTACCGCCTGAACTACCGTTCCCTTCTAGAAACTGATGCTAACACACAGATGATATTTGCCAAGTATGGCTCGCTTAGTGGCCTGGTTAGAGCAATGTGATTCGAGTGACGACCTAAACAATGAAGATTATGTCTACTCCCCTTTATCCCCATCCATGGCCATGAGCCTTCCCATTCAATAAAGGGCATTCAATCAATCAATCAATATGAAGCTACGCAGTTTTTACATTGGCTGCGTGCTCCATTTGCGTATATCCGAGCCTGCACATGTTGTTTAAAACCCCGCCGCGGTGGCTCAGTGGTTAGAGTGCTCGAACGCTGAACCAACGTCGGCTGAACCCAGAGACGCGAGGTCGAATCCCGGCCGCGGCGGCCGCTTTTCGATGGAGGTTAAAAGCAAGGCGCACATGTGCCATGCGTCTCAGTGCACGTTAAACAAACCTCAGGGAGTATTAATTTCCGGAGCCCTTCTTTTGGAACGTTAAATCCTCTAAACCAAACCAAACTAAACGTGTTTCCAGTGGTCCCTGTCATCGCTGTGAGCACTAAAATTATATCGAACCGGCTAAGCTCGCGAAGAGCGAACCACGAGATCAAACAAGAATATACCGTGTGTTGACTTGCGTGTTTGCTTTGCAGTCGGTTTACAAGAAAATGCATGGCGTGGTGTCAAAAAAATTGTACTGTGCCACTGAAGTGATTAAATGAAGACAAACCGTGAGAGCAAGCATCGGCTGTCGTCGGAACGAATGTTTGCCATCATGTCAGCTTCCCAGCAGTCGGGGGTTTTGCTCTCAAAATTCTTTCAGAAGCGTTTCCTAAACGTTTGCATTGCATATGACGGATTTTAATATGCTTTATATATCCCGTTCAAGCGCTGATAGCAACACTTGGAAAGGGGAAAAAATTGTATTTTTAGTTTTTTACATTGAGCGTGATACGAATCCAAGGAAAATAATCTGTCGCCTCCTCTAGGGTGGTCAGCTGGAGCGAGTAGGTAGCAATTTTTTTTTTTTTTTGCTTGGAAAACAGCGCAACTTTATTATTATGCATTAAGAAGGATGCAGTTTTAGATTTTTGCATGGCGCGTGATACGACTGCAAGGAAAAAAAATTGCCGCCTTCAGTAGGACAGTCAGCTAGTTAGGCAAGTTGATAGCAATTTATTTTTGGATGAAAAAGAGCGCAAAATGACCAAAGACATAGAAGGACGTCTGTGTGATTTAGCTTTTCGTCTGTCATTCGTACTTTTGCTCTGTTTCTCACTCAAAAATGAATTTCCGCCTTCCCCGATGATTAATTATACGAATCTGAATAGTGCACAGATGTACACATCGTGGCTCAAAGCCGCAGTAAAGGTCATCTTTTTGTGCTTGTTTTGAATAATTCCTCTAAAAAGAGCACGATATCAAGCAAATCAGCGCATTTTAGGTTCTTTAAATTGCTCCTACTTTCAAAACAAAAGTAAGTGAAAGCACGCCCCCATTGAAAGCATATACCAGAGGTAACGCAACAAATTTTCCAGAGTTCTTTTCGCAGGTCTTTCTTGCTATATTTCCACACTACAGCTTTTGTACATTTTAGCACATCATTATTCCGTCGACCTTTTGTGGATAATTAACCCTGTATACAAGAATAATAGTGTTTATCAGCTTTTTCAGGTTGTGTCCGCGTAGGTGGACGCAGCGCCTTGTACCCTGTTTCATCAACCAAATTAGGGTTACATTACTTACATTTAAAATACATTTGTATTCGCCTCACCGAATAAGCGTGCGATTGGCACGACGAGTGGGCGAATGTATTTCGCCGTGCTCCTCGCAGATTGACCAGCACCTGGCCACCCTGCGCCAGAGGACGCTGCCCACGCTGATCATGGTCAGCAATAACGACAGGCTCCTCTCCGTGGAGGACAACCATCGGCTCGTGCGCAAAATGGGCTGCGATCCGCGGAATGCCTGGCTCTACGACGAGCAAGGACAGCTCGTCAAGAAGGGTCAGTGTGTCGTCCAGGGCTAAGTTCCTTCTTCTTCTTTCTTTTTTTAATGCGAATATTTTATATGCCTCATCGGCCAGGAAACCCGTTGGCGTAGTCCAGGCAAAGCGGCGCCGAAAACATCCTGCCGTCACAGTCACATGACCTCGCTAGAGCATTTTGCCCGCTCCACAACGTTCATGTTAAATACGACGACACGTATCGAATGGAAGGGATCAAAACATGACACGCAATGCGAATCAAAGACGGCCGTATCTCTCAAATGAGGTAACTACACAAAACAATCGATTGGTCTTGAAGAAAACTTTCGGTTCACAGGCGGGATTACAAACCACGACCCTTGGGTTGCGAGCCAAGTAGGTTGCCGACTAGGCCTTGCAACGAGAGGCTAGCGGCACGGCATGTCAGCGAACCAAAGTGACGACTGTCGGACATTGCGTGTGTTGTGGAATAGTTTCCTCATTTTTTTGGGCGAGAAGTGTGTAATTTAAACGTATAAAAAACAAAAAACAAAAGAAAACCCAGCGTAATGCGCTAGGAGCAACAGATTGGACCGACCAAAAATATGGCCGATACAAAACCTCGCGTGCTTGAGCACCCTTTTACAGAACAACGAAGCAAGTAAAGGAGAAAAAAAAAAAAAACTGCAAAGGATAATAATGATATAGGGTCAGCAATTTTAAATGAATGACTTTCATTTCTTTTATTAATTTCTCGCGTTCATTACCTGGCAGGTAAAGAAAATTATCTTATGTATCTGATATTATGTATAGCCCTTGCAGAAAAGTATCGAGCGTAAGGCGCCTGCTTCTTGTCTACGTTTGTGTCCCAAGCGTTCCAAACCTTATAGAAGGTGAGAGCGATGTCGACATATTACTCGTGTGAAACTTTGGACTTCGAAACAAGCGCTCATCAGAAATTTTTGCTTCCTCTTATTTTTTTTTTTTTTCCTCACAGGAAATGCCGGTGTCGTGAAGGTGATAGAGCTGGAGAAAGGCTCTCACTACGGCTTCAACCGCTTCCCGGATATAGCCAACGACGCTCTCATGGAGCTGCTGAACAGCGTGTCGCGTTAGCCCAGCAGATTCGTCCGCTACCCGCGGTCAAGGACGCGCCTCAATGTCTGTTTTCATTTGTGTTTGCCGAAAGAATATATATCATGGCCATGACAGACGTAGGTCCGCCATGGTCCATGGTCATGACGGACGTATGTTGACGGGCGATTGGGTACGTGTCTTTCTCTTGGTATGCTTTCCGTATTCTGGCAAACGTGCAGGCAGTTCGTAATTTATTAACCTTACAAATCAGCTTTGCTTTACGCAGTTCGTTTCATTTTTTTTTTAGCAGGTCACAGAGTATTCCGTCTTTCTTTGTTTTTGTTTTTTTAATATTTGACGAAAAAGATCGAATCCAGCAGAGCCTGCCTTCTGTTCTTGCTGTCTGTGACTGTGCTTCAGATCTTTCCTGAAATGAGGATTAAAACCTGCTTGTATTAAAAAATACCTGTGTATACTAATTCTATGAAAAGAAGCATCACCTCAGGCTTCTACGTGAAACAAGCAAATGTGTTAAAATTTCATCCTGCATAAGGCAACCTGCTCCGTGCGTAATTTGCAGGAATGTTGGATTTCCAGAATCTTAGTCGCTGACCACAGGTCTAATAACAGTGTATTTTATTTTGGCTATGTTTGCGCAGTCTGCTGAGTGCAAGTGCTGACGGGCACTTTTATTAACCAGCAGCCAATACTTATGCGTTCTTGTTTAAGCGGCAACGTTTTCCTGGTCATGTTTTGGGCTAAATTCACCGACATTCCTCCATCAGAGAGCAACTAAGCTCCCTCTTAAAAGCCCAACTCCTACGTAGTCGTGCCACGACTCATCATACGGTGTCCCAAGCCTAACTTAGAGCTAACGCGCATGCGGGCCCCAACCAAAGCCGGATTCTTGGCTTGCCACGAGCCTTTGTATTGCGACAACACAGGCATTCCACAAGAAATGGGCGATGTGTGCAATGAAAAGTCTTGTCACAGCGTACAGAATTTTGCCGCTGCATGCTTGTTGCCTCTAGCATCAAGTTGTTACACGTGGTATAAGTATTTAAATACAAAAAAATTTCAAGGTCAGGGTGATTTCAGCTCTCAATTTCGTAACGGATTTCGCTCGCCTCAGCTTTTTTTTTTTTTTTTTCTTTCACGCTCTACAGACTTGGTTTACGCAATGACGGAAGGATCGCAGACATAGTGTAGCGACTTGTGCTAGTACGGCGCGGCTTGGAAATGCGCCAGAAACCACTTTGGGGCCGGAAAGCCTTGTCGAGCATCGTGGATAGTTTCCGCGGTGGAGGGTGTTTCACGCTGCTGTTTTCTCACTGGCTTGCGTACCGGTTATCAAGTACGCTATAGTGGTACTCCACCTTAGAACAATGTATGTTGGCTCACTTTCAACTCGCTTTCGCTGAGTATCTGTTGATGTATCTGCAAGCCCAACGCGAGCCTCCGCTCTGTATTTAATTCGCGTTGTCTATCGATAGTGTCAGCCTTCGCAGGCTCTTACGGGTGTAGCAAAACCTTGAGAATAAATGCGTGGCCATTGTGAGGAAATGTTAACAAATATAGCAGTCCAGTATAAAATGCAAACGGATGCGCTCGACTAAACTAAAATAAACGGATAAATTAGCTAAAGCCATGAGGTGAGACGATGGAAGCTAGTACTTTTTTTCTAGGCATGCTTGGTATATGATGATTCCCTACTGTGAAGGAAACCAGTCAGGTATACTCATACCTCCTTACAGAGCCAAGTAGCAAGTTCTTCTCTTTAACAGCTGGATGTAAGATTTAATGCTGTATTTAAAACAATATGATAAAATGATTCATGACTTTGCCTGTATACAGTGGCAATGTATTGATCGTTCATCGAAGGATATTGAAAAATAGCGAGAAGCTTATTAATCTTAAAGTGACTATCGAAGTATGCCATGCGGTGTTTAGAAACAATACAACCGAGCAACACGCAACGTGTATTTAATAGAGTAATTGGTCGAAAATCTCTGAAGACAGAAGAGAAGTTACTCATGCATTAGAATAATTTTGGCGTGTTTCTATGCAACTGGGAAAGAAGCAAACGATTAAATTTTGAACGTTTGAAAAAGAAGTGATATGACATACTTTTCTTGCTGACTCAATTAAAATAATTGCCCACGATTACGTTACTTCCTAATGCGAAATTTGAGCGCAGCTCATCAGCTTCTACACCTTTTCGATAAATTGAGGCAAAGATTTCGAAAAGAGGCGTATGCACAATTACAGACAACTTTTTTTTTAATTTTTCACACGCATTCCTTCAAGGAACACTCCACTAACAGTTCTTGGCTGTCATGAAAGAAGCTTTGTTGTCGGAGAAATGAAGAGAGCAATTGAGTTATCGGGAGGTTGCGGGAGGCAGCGCGTGGGTCTATAGGAACGTTGCACGACGAACAGATAGCAGCGAGTGACTGATGCCGCTGACTCCGCTAGCGAGTCAAGCGAGTGAGAACGGGATGCACGCACCGTGATCCGCTGATAGCGAGCCGGCGTTTCGGCAACCAGAGAAAACCCTCACCGCCACGCAGGAAGAGGGGGAGGGGGGAACCCCTCCTCCTCTTTCTGCATGGTAGCGACGGTATTCTACGCAGTCACGTTGTCTTGACTCGCTAGAGGCGTCAGTGCCCCCTCTTCCTGCGTGGCGGCAAGGGTGCTCTCCGGTTGCCGAAACGCCGGCTCGCTGTCAGCGAGCCCTGTCGAAAATCACTGAAGACAGAAGTTACTTATGCATTGGAATAATTTTGGCGTGTTTCTATATGCAACCTCTTCTGTCTTCAGTGATTTTCGACAGGGGGGGGGGGGGGCGACCGAGTCCGATGCTGCGCTGCCGTAGGGGTACTCGTTGGCCGCGTTACTTTGAAGATAGAGGCCCCTTTATCCCCATCCATGGCCATGAGCCTTCCCATTCAATAAAGGACATTCAATCAATCAATCACCACCACCGGCCGTCGGGATCGAACCCGGTACTCCGGCACAGTAGTCGGGCGTCTTACCACTGCTCAGAGTTGGCTTAAAGGGAAGAAAAGGCGCATTATCTGTCAATTCTCAACGGGCAACTTAGCCGAGCAGTGAGGAAAGGAGCAAGGTGGGAGTGAAAAAGAAAAAAAGAGGTGCCGTAGTGGAGGGCTCCGCCTCATCGAAGGTTAGTGGTCCACGGTGCCCCCTAGATTTTTTTAACGCGTAAGAATTTTATGGCTATATAGGCGGGGTTCTCATAGGCGTGATTTTGGAGCTGTAAAAAAATAGTTGGTATTGGTATATCGAAAAAAAATGGCACCGCTCATGTTTAAGTCGCGTAATGACAGAGTCCGGTGTGATGGAGACGGGAGAACAGTAAGGGTGGTCCGAGTTGGACGGGCCCACATCAAAGCTATCTTTAAACACGAAGTACAACGTTATACAACGAGATGGCGCTGCACGCTTAAAAGCAAATAAAAACATATAAAACAAATGGTAAGGTCACGTGGTTCGCACGGTAAAATCTCCGTTAAGAGTCTCCCGCTCGTTCTGCCGACGTCACTTAGCAGCGTCCAATCAGTGGGCGCACACAGCAAGCCCCAATAACGTCACGTGGGAGGTTTGCGCGGGGAGAACGGGCCGCCCTAACTGGTTTCAAGCGGTCGCCAGAAGCACCATTTAAAAATTATTTGTACATCATCGGCTCCTCGCAGGGTATTTAAATTTGGCTCGAGTACTCACAAAGGCCTCGTCTATGGATTTCTTTCACTAGAGTATTGGAGAAAGTATCGTTTGAGAGGCCATTTAAGTTTCACAAATATACAATTGATTCATTTAACAGACCCTTCAGTTCATCAGGCACAATAAGATCCGAAAAGTGGAATATGCAGAAGTTCTTAGCGGAACAAATTCACCTTGTATTGGGCACCTAAGTGAAACCTCACTAAAAACGTTTACTGTACGAGAGCTGCTCCCTAATCCCAGAGAGCAAAGCTAATTGTGCAAGCAGAGGGAAAGAAGCAAGAATGAAGGCAAGGCGCAACTATCGCTTCTGTCGTGCATTTACTTGTTTCTGGTGTGCCAGTTAAAGTTAAAGTTAAATTGGTTCACAGGAAGGGAAAGGCGCAGTAACTGTCACACTTGCTCTGTGGACACCCGAACCGCGCCGTAAGGGAAGGGAGGAAGGTGGGAATGAAAGTGGAAAGAGAGAAAGAGGAGCCGTAGTGGAGGGCTACGGAGTAATTTCGACCACCTGGGGATCTTTAACGTGCGCTGACATCGCACAGCACACGGACGCCACTTAGTCCGTGTGAGTTGCATTTCGAAAATTTGTAACGCGTACATGAAGGGGGGGGGGGGGGGCGGGGGGGTATGAAGCGCGTAAACATATTATCTTGAAAGCGAGCCATTGAAACTTTTTCTGAGGAACTCCAACATGAAGTGGATTTTCACGTCAGCATTCGTTCCGCGAGCGAGCATTGAAACCTGATTCGCGAAAAGTATGAAAGGCAATAAGTCGTGGCGCTGGTGACAGCAATTAAAATAGTGAACGGCGTCGGTCTTCGGATAACCGGACGTGCTTTCCTTCCAGCGTAGTCGTCCCTAGCCTTTAAAATATTACGTTTTCAAAAAGCGCGCGGTATTTGTTTACTAGCGTCCTCTTGTGACAACTTTAGCAACTAATTTTTACACACAAGGCCTCAGTGATTGATAGCGAGTCTCGGAGGTCACGCGGTAGAAAGCAGGGCAACGGGCGTCGGGGCGTTGTCGTCTGCTGCCGCCTAAAGCCCCTTGATACTGCCGCCGCTGCCGCCGGCCGAGAGCCGCGAGAGCGTGCGCCGCATTTGTCGTTCTCGGGAGTGCCTTTTTCTCGGTCGAGCTTTCTGCATCGCCGGAGCAGCGCCGCTGCCGTCGCCGCTTCCCTCTTCACGCGAGCGCGGCCGTGAGCCGAGTTTTCGTTCCTCGTCACAGCAGTAGAGTTCTCATGGTGCTCTGACCGTGCTGGCAGAGGCAGCAGCACCAAGAGCAGCATCAGGAACACCGTGTGGTTTTTGTGATGTGTGACTGATGTGCTTGAGCGCGTGTGTTGTGGGAGCGGAGGGTTCGGGCGCGTGAGCCGTGCGGCGTGCTCTCCAGCACGGACACCGCTGACGCCGAAAAGACTTGTCACCCAACGGTCTGACCCCACCGGGAGGCAGGAAAAGATCGAAGAAGCTGCCGTACAACAATATACCTTGAGGACACGGTGAGTTCGTCGCCGGTCAGTGCGGTTTGCCGAGGTGGGAGAGTATCGTCCACTGCGCCTACACGCTCGAAGCCCTGTCGAGCATCATCGTGCTGGGCGTCCTCGCAACTTCGATGACACGGATGGCGGGAATTTCAAGGTTTTGCCCATTTGCCTACGGTGAGTGGGGCAGTTAAATTTCCGGAAGCGCGTGTTTTAACGGGGATATCGCGGTATGCTAGATACAAGGTTTTTTTTTTTTTGTTTGTTTTTTTTTTCTCTCGTGACTGAAGTGGTCGCACCACATAAGATCACGTGTTGTGCGAAACAAGTTCGCAAAGAAAACGTGTTCGGGTTACAGAATGTTATCGGCGTTGTAAAGTCACTGAGTGGGTGCTTTTCCGTGCCGGCCTCTACAACAGCGTGGAATTTTTGACGTTGTAAAGAGCACTTCAGGATTTGTGGTTAAACGCTGACGGCTATAAGTGCAACGACCGCATTGTTATCGCCCATTTGTAAAAGAGCCTTTCCCCCCTCTCTCTTTTCTTCCGCTTACCAGAGCGCCGTAAGCTATTAACTTCATTTGCGTTTAATTCGCTCTTAGGCTACGCGGAGTTCAAAGTCCGCTAAATGTTACTGTGAGTGCGTATTAAAGAATTGAAAGAGGGCTACGGCGAAAAAAAAAATGTGAAAATAAAAAAAATACTCGCTTACGAAACTGTACGATAAAATACCACCAAGATCGATGCGGAACTCGCCCGTTCCTTACGCTTTAAACTATTCTTCTACGAAGTTTTCTTCCACATACTGCTTACTGAAGAAATATCCATAGCTTTAACTAAATGCTCCCACCGCTCCCAATATTGCCGGAGCAAAAATATACATGCACCACCGGCGGGGAGAGAGATGATGTTCGATCTTTTATTGGCTTCCGCTTATTGCCGATTAGATCGTAGATAAACCCAGCCTTCTGAAGAACTTTAACCTGCGGTTTCATACTGGCCTTCAATGTTAATCTGCATGTGGAAGCACGGGCTGCGTGGTTTATCGCAATAATTTTGGATTTAATCGTCCGGGCCGACAATTCCGTCCTTCTGTGAAGCGGCACGAACCTACCACTTTAGTCCACCGTGTGGGGTTGGCAGCGTGCGCAAGCATGCTCATGAACCTACTCGTCGTGTTTGAGGGGAATGTCCCTGCCTCGCATCATAGTGGGAACCTTCGTCCGAGTCCAAATGACGACCGAGGAGCATGGCTGTTCGTTTCCTCATCACGCCAGCTGCGCTGCCGTAAAGAATGGCACCACGGAAATGATCGATTACCTGATGCTGTGTGGATGCATCCATTTTTTTTTTTTTTTGTAATGCATTAATCGCTTAATTCAACCTGGAGCCGAAATTCTTTGTCAGCTTTGCAACGCTCACTGGTTTCTTTTTAACGGGGGAGATGACATTGAGGGGAGGTGAGAATGGGTGGAGGGGGCCTTGCAGTTTGTAGGGGGCAAAAACAGCCGAAGAATGAGAACAAGGAAAGGAAGCTCTACTCCCTTTTCCCTAATTTTTCCCCCCGATTTCATCACAGCGAAATGCTTATTTATCACTATTCGATCTCAAAACCTTGCCGTCATTTGACTCAAACTCGCAACGTCCTTGCCGAAAAGGATTGTCTGCCGCAGTTTCGAAGTAAATCGCGGTGTACCGTATAGTGTTTGGGATACGCGCGTTTGTCACCGGAGGTGGCGACACATTGTATTTCCTTTATTTTTTTTTCTAGCTCATCTTCGCTTGCGGTGTGCGGTACCCTGTACTGATACACGCCAACTTCTGTTTGCCCTCAGTGTGTGTGTGTGTCTTTTATGGCCACTGCTGCTACCACGCGGCATCTCTGCTTGCCCGCTTCGCGAAGCAAAGGTTTCTGCGTGGAAAAACGGAAGTGTTGTAAAAACAGTTTCGGGCAGGCGTGATTCCTCTCGCTGTTTATTGTGTTTTTTTTCTTTATTTATTTAACCTATTCGCCAGAATAGGGTATACTAACGGCAGAAACCGCAGCATGAGACTGGGTACTTCCACCTGTTAGGGATTGGCGTTTGTTTGTTTTTATAGGGGCGAGGCTTGACTGCGTGTGTATGGGTTGTCGAGCGAAAAGCTTTAGGCTGCTGTAGACAACTCCATATTAGCCGTATGATAACAGTAACCTAGAACAGCGATTTCGTTTTGTGACGATTTCTTTTTTTTTTTTTTTTTTTTTTGTCGCTCGTACTTTCTCATGCCGTAAAGCGAGCAAGTCCCAGTGAGCGGTTACACGAAAAAAAAAAAAGAAAAAAAACATTCCGCCGCATTCAGGAACAAACGCGGTATGGTTAGATACTATGTCTCTTTCTATATTTCGATCGGAACGACTGGAAAGGATACGCCCCCACTTTTGTTGAAGAGAATGATAAAATGCTTCGCTGTTCAGATAGAGGCGACTGCATTTCAGTGGTGTTTCAGCTCGATTAGTCGGCCCGTTTCAGTGCAGAGTCCTTATCTTAAAGATAAGACATCTTTGTACGTTGCTTTGAGATACACAGAATTGGCCCTCGATTGCCTCTTCACCGCGAATTTGGTGGTCTAATATTGGCAAGCCATTGACGAGCGCGAAGTGAAACCAACAAACAGTATCGCGCCTTTTTATTCCTAATATCTGTTCCGCCCCAAACATCTTCCTTTTGTTTCTCGGTTATTTCGATGCCGAGAAGTGACTATATTCTTAACGAGAAGCGCTATGACAATTAAGCTTATAGAGGGGTCAGGGAATAAACGTAGGTTGATATTTTAGACCGAGGAGAGAAAATAGGTATGATATAAGCATGTCACTGATGATTTGATTTATTGGGTGTAACCACCCAACTCGACTCAGGCTATGATAGACGACGTAGTGGAGGACTCCGGAAATTTCGACCACCTGGGGTTCTTTAACGTACACTGACATCGCGCAGTACAAGGGCGCCTTGCTTTTCGCCTCCATCGAAAAGTGGTCGGGATTCGATCCCACGTCCTTGGGCACAGTAGTCGAGCGCCCTAACCACTGCACCACCGCATGTTGCAGAGGGCAGAAAACCAATGCTCCCTTCCAGGAGGTGGCCGGATGAGATTGTGAAGATCGGCCGCAGTTTACGCTGTACTGGGTCAGCGGGAGAGTGCATGTCCTGCAGTGTCCCTAGTTGAGCTGATGAAGATGATGGTGGTGGTTACTGTTACCAACACAGGAGGTCCCAGTGTAGTCAACATGGTCACGCGATTTTCATAGCCAATTTAATTCACTTAAGACAAGAGGTGAGTTAGTACTTGTTTTGGTTCAGAGTATTAAGAGTCGGGGCCCGTTTTAAGCTTTTTCTGTGGCATTGAAGGGCAACTGGTGGCCTGCTCGGATTACTTGCTTGGGGCACAATTATAAAACGAAGTTCCTCCATTTTAAAATATGGTTGTGAAGAAAGCAAAGTTTTTACCAATCTGCTCCGGTTATTTATTTCATCTCTGCGCACAATTATGAGACGAAATTCATAAATTTGCAAACATAATTGAAAGAGAGGTAGAGAGAGAGTAATGTTTTGTAAATGCAAAAACGTCTCGCATAGCATTCTGTTGACTATGTTGTTGGTGTTTGTGGCAAATGTTCGAAATGCAAGTATTGATGGTGGTGTTATTGATCTGTTTGAAACAGCCTCAAGCGCGGTGACATAGGCTCAGAAGACCAGCACACCACTAGTCGCCTCATCATCATTATCACTATTTTCCTCATCGTTGTCTCTAAGTAAGCTTATTTCGAAATTCGAGCAAAGAGAAAAAGAGGTAGGGGTGAGAGGTAAGATAGATGTGCCGTTTTTTCTGCTGAGACTGCGTCGTGCCAGTTGATGTAGTGAAGTTCATTTGGCCGAGAAATATTGTGTACTGATTCGATTTGTCACTCACTGAGGACCGCAGCACTGATTTGTCAATCAGGGACTGTGATAAAGCCGTGGGTTGTATAAGAGCTTTGTTTTCAACATGTGTTCATTTTAGTTCCTGCGAAGCGGCGCATCAACTGGTCCTATATTCGGCAGCATTGATTGCTTCGTCTGCACAGTGATTCTTTTTAGCTGAAAGTGTCTGCGCCACACGTGGGGCGGGCAGGTGGCCGAAGAGGCCGTTGACTCCTTAAAATAATTTATTTATTTTTTTGACAAACGTCAACAGCGGCACCACCCCATACTCTTGCTTTTTAAATTATACTGAGATTATGGGCGCTATTCGCTAGCACATCTGCCTTCATTTTTTCTTTTATGAATTGACTTATGAACCCGAGGTCGCGGGATTGAATCCCGGCCGCGGTGACCGCTTTTCGATGGAGGCGAAAAACAAAGTGCCCGTGTGCTGTGTGATATAAGTGAATGTTAAATAACCCCAGGTAATCGAAATTCCGGAGCCCTCCACTACGCCGTCTTTCATAGCCTGAGTCGCTTTAGGACGCTAAACCCCTTAAACCAAATAAAAACCAAATAAACTAAAGCCTTTTCATGAATTCGCCTCACAAATTCGAACGTATCTGTTGTCTGCTGGTCTAGCGCGAAGCGTTGTTTCAGACCGTCCGCCAAACCGTGATTACGGTCGAAAGCCGAATCTAATCACTGTACGTACGTAAATGTCCCTACCTAAATTCTAATTCAGATTAACAATAAGTTAACAAATTAACAACAACAAATCATTTGAGAATAAAGTGATTTTATCTTCCTGGTTAACTGTTTGCAGTTCGCGCCGGACGTCATATCATCGGAATTTCGATGCGTTGTCTTTGTGAAGGATCCCCAGACTCATGGTGGACAGACAGAACACGGGTCGTCACGCAAGCGCCGTACGCATAATCTGTTCAGTAGTCTGAAAAAGTGGGTGGAAACATCTGCTTCCGTGTAACTACAGCACCCCGTCAAGGTCTCGTAAGAACAAGGTGCGGCCTTTACACAGTATTCTGATCTCCATTAGGAGGGTAGAGATTCAAAACTTCTTTATGGTTTTAAAATATTTTTTTTTTTCAGATCTTTTCGCTTCGAAATTTTGTAAAAAATTAAATAAAGATGAAGCACATGCTTTCAGAATATGGAATTACTCGTTAAAGAGCACGAACATCAATAACGACTTTGACTTTATCAGATCATATTCAAGCAAACTTAGGCCATTATTAATATATGCAATGCATGTGATGAGCGCTAATTAATTGCAACAGTGCTATGGTATGTTGCTGCTGCTGCCCGGAACTAACGCCACTACCATATCTCTTCCGAACGTTTAATTATGTGATGTTGCGCAACTCACCAGCGACATACACACCGCAGGGTGATGATTCTCGTTTGTTTTTACTTATCAATAAAATAATGGCTTTGGCGAAGCAACGATCAATTAATTAGTGCCTCGACACGAATATATGGTCCATCCGTCGGTAAAGTTTCTGAGACTAATCATTTTTCATCGCCTCCTCTACATGATGGTTTACATGCTTTCACTTCTGGTTTGATTTGGTTTGTGGGGTTTAACGTCCCAAAACGACTCAGGCTATGAGAGACGCCATAGAGGAGGGCTCCGGAAATTTCCACCACCTGGGGTTCTTTAACGTGCACTGACATCGCACAGCACACAGGCACCTTGCTTTTCGCCTCCGCCGAAAAGTGGCCGCCGAGGCCGGGATTCGATCCAGCATCCTTGGGAGCCCTCCACTGCGCCGTCTTTCATAGCCTGAGCTGCTTTGGGACGTTAAACCCCATCACCAAACCAAACATGCAACAGCCAATGCCCCCCGCAAGAAGCCTTGCATTCGAATAAAGCCGCTTATGTGGGCCAAAGTTTTTGGATTTTGTGCCACGTTCATCGCGTGGAAGCACGCTCCGATTTCAGCACGCATTTTGTTCGACTTCAGCCATGAGGGCGAAGCATTAAATTAGGCTTTTGCTCAGCATGGCGCATCCGTGTGGCCTGCCTTAATTCCGACAACTTTCTCGCAGCACAGACGTATTAAAGGCACTGTATTAACAGGCGATGACATATGCGCTCGACTATGTCATCGCGGCCGCGCTTCGATGCAAGCGAGACGTTGGGCATATTTACTTTGGGATTGCCCTGCTTTTTCTACTGGACGCCCCGAGATCGAACCCTACCGCCTGAACTACCGTTCCCCTCTAGAAACTGATGCTAACACACAGATGATATTTGCCAAGTATGGCTCGCTTAGTGGCCTGGTTAGAGCAATGTGATTCGAGTGACGACCTAAACAATGAAGATTATGTCTACTCCCCTTTATCCCCATCCATGACCATGAGCCTTCCCATTCAATAAAGGACATTCAATCAATCAATTAATCCGTCTGGCGTTGGATGAGCGTGCATGTTGAAGAACGCCTTGTATTAGAAATCGTCGGAGCCCTCCTCTATCGCGTCCCTCACAGCTTATATAGCTCTGGGATGTTAAAGACCATACAAAAAAAAAAAAAAAAAAAGCTCATAACAGGCGATGACAGTTGCTCTCTATTTTGTCGAGGCCATGCTGAAGTGACTTGTGAAGCAAAACATTAACTTAAACTGAAAGCAAGCGGTCATATAAAGCCTTTGAAATTGGATTGGATTTTTTTTTCACTTCTTCCTCCGCAGAAACAGCGTAAAAAAAAAAAAAAATTCTATATTTTTTTTATTGTTTGTTACTCTTACAACTCTAGGCTGGATGCCGGTTTCCGAGACTAGCGCTAGTCACGCCACCAGAAGCTGGACCGCGGTCGTCCTGGAAGTGTATTTCAAATGAAAGAGTCGCAACTTTTGGCCTTTATATCAGTGTTTAGCTTTGTTATCGTGGAATATCTGCTGTTACATCAAAATAACAATCAAGCTGAATAAATGTGAGCATAACTTGGAGAACCGTGTAATTACCGAGAAAGTGAGAAAGACAGGTAAGAAGATTTCACCCAACTTTCTTGTATGGTTCTAGTCTCTCGAGATGTAAAAGAGCACCGGCGAAAGGGCAGGAAGGCTAAATTCATCTCAAAGCCCAATTTTCGAGTAACAAGCGAACGGCGAGCGATGGCGCAAAGCCAGCCATCCGCACCCAAGTTACAAAAAGATATGTTTCGGAAACGTTGCCCGATAATAATCACGTTTGTACAGGTGCGCCTCCAAAAGCGCGCGGAATTCTCGGGCTAGTTATCAGGGGTATCGCGCAAGGGACACACTTTTCAGCATTCAGACGAGGCACTTTGGTAGATTACGAAACATTAGTTGATAGCCGCGCTTGCACAACAGTATTATACCATTTGCAGGCGATCAAATGAGCCAACACTGCCAGCACATCCACCAAGTACATATAGGAGGTATCCACTGACGCGCTGGGAGCGGTGAATTGTGGGTAATTGTGGCGTAGTCGGCCATATTTGTGTCCAACGAAAGAACAGGAAATCAAGTGTTGTCGTGCGGTCTCATAAGCAGTGACATGTAGTAGTATGTTGTTATTATTATGTATCAAAAAGGGAGGAAAAGAGGTTTACCAGCCCCTGTATCTGCTATCTGATATCTGAGGCACCTGAATTGGGGCGGCGAAAATAAAGGGACAGTGAGGAAGCGGTAGAGGAAATCGGAGAGTTGAGCGACAGGGAAAAAGGACAGGTAGGTCCAGTGACATTCGCAGCAATGGTTCATGGCGCTGTCATGGACTGTAATAACCGCACACAGAGCAAGTAATGGAAGTTGCAGAGCTGGCGGCGCAAAGGACCTCGACAATATTATGCTCATGAGTCATGAATGAGTGCGGTCGAACAAAAAGACTCTCGTGATGCGACGTCACGTATGGCTGGCACGGCTCAACCGCTTGCGTGGGCCGCGTTGGAATCTTCCGGATGTGCCCTGGCAGCCAGCTGTTTCCACTATCTGTGCACGACTGTTCTTCACGCACTCACAAGCCGCATTCCATGTAAAAGAGCAGCGGTAAAGTGACAACACACTTCGCCGTTTCCAGCCATACACATGCAGTGCGCCGCCAACACCTGTCCGTCTTGTTTTGCGGCAATCAAAGCCATAAATAGAGGGCTCGACAAACTCTGAGGGTGATTGACCTGTTTGGGCAGTAAAGTTAATTACCAATGGTTTTAACTGATTCATAAATAGTGCGCGTCTTTTTCTCCCTGCTGCTCAAATTTCGCACTGAACAAAAAAAAATTACATTTGGCGGGGAGTACTTTTTTACAAATTTGTTTGGTGTACTCGATTTATTAGATCAGGAGAAGTTAAATGTTCGCAGTCTGTGTCGGCGGCAAAGCAAAGCAGGTCGCTGCCCCAGCAATGGCACCTGTTGCGCCATATTGTGTTGTTTACAGGAACAAGACTATACAGATACGGCGAAAGAACATGGTCGGGAAGGGTCATTTTGCGAAATGCTTGAAGAGCTTTATCGACTTATTTATCAATATTAGCAAGCGAAACTTAGTTTGTACAAAACTACACTGCATTTAAAGCACTTTGTGTATCGCACAAAACCATTTTGACCTCGCAACGCAACTAGGTGACGTCACTGGCGCCATCGCAGTGGCTTGCTTTGTTATGTTGCCACCGCAGACGTTGCAAACATCCGACTTCTGATATAGTGAGGCTAGTACCCCAAGCACCTTTGGTATAAAGAAAAAAATGAATCCAAGGATTCAGCGGTATAGTTTGGAGAAGCATCCTACGGCAGGCATGTTATTATTACGCAACGCACGTGTTCGTCTGCTTTAGCCACAACCCAACCGCTGGTAATGTAGTTGTATCCTTTGCGTGAACTGTACGATTTGAGTGGGTTTATTGTGACGAAGCTCGTCCGGAGCACAAGGAAGTCACTAACGTCGCAATGTCGGCGCTTACCGTGCTGTCGCGCACATATACTGCAAACGGGTCGGTGCCGCACTGTTCCATTTTTTTTTAATGTTTTTGATGTACCGGTTTCTGTCCGCATCGCGCGGACTTTGCAGATAATTGGAACTCACTCATGATGTCGATTTACGTTTCATTGCATCAGTGCTTGCATGAAGTAGAGTGACAGAGAAAATGGGCGCACACGAGTAGCTGAGCCGCTGACCGCACTGGTCAGAACAGGACGCAAATATGGCGTCGGCTATGCACTGACGTCAGCTTTGACGTCAATACCCTATAGCCGCGTCCCTGCTTCGGCTGAATCGGAACACAATTCAATTCAACGGTCGTCTGCTGGAGGTTTCAACCTACCCATTGAGCGCGGGAGGCGTTCTTCACATCTGTGAAGCCAGGCATTGGCTGCGCTAACGCAACGGTACGACGCAGAGTAGACACGACTCCCTGCATGTCGCCTGCAGCGGCGTCATGCGTTGTCTGCTGCCGTCCCATTAAGGTGCACAATGCCAATTTTTCTGAAACTGCTTTCCCGGAGACTTTGCTGGTATCATCACGCAACTGACGGCGCAAAAAGAGGGAGTTCCGGTGAATAAAGACGATAAGGACGAATCGACAGACTGCAAAGGGGGGGGGGGGGGGGGGGGGGAGTTGGGAGGGGGGGGGGGTGAAAAATGAAAACTATAAACGGAAAAAATCGTGTACTGATGGCCCATTTCCTGTACTGTGAAAGGCTGGCTGCAGGGATAAGGCCGCTTATTTCCGGTTACTTCACCTTCGGATGCCCGATGCGGCATCCAGCCCCCTAATAGAAACCAGTGGATATCCTCGAGCAAGAAAGTCGCCCATATTTAAAACAGTCGTGCGCTGTCGCTTCTTTCCGCGTCGTTGCAGAAACATAGCCATAAATCACTAGGGAACAAGGGCGTATGTGTCAAGCGACCTTGTCTGCGGCTTTCCGCTTCGCCGCGCCACATCGTTTCGCATACTCCTCTCTCTGCCGTACTCTCTGGTGCCATCTTGCTCCTTCTCAATTTCTTGTTGATGGGTCTACCTTCTCTATTTCCCTTCTCCTCTTGCTTTCTTGTCTTTCCTTTTTACGTTTCTTTTCTTTTTTTTTCAATTTTGTTTTTGTTTTCCAGAGTTAGAAATGGGGGGCTGCAAATGGGAAAAGGCCGCTGTACTTCTTTTCTCAAACGACAAACTTCCGCACGACTCCGAGGGACCGATCGGTTGACAGAGCGTTTTGTATTGAGGCATGTTGTTTCAACTCGGCTTGCATAGGAAGGAAGTTGCAAACGTGTTCGCATGACCTAGACAGCAATCTCAACTCTTTCCTTCCTCGAACGTCCCCGACTGGTCTGCAGATGCGCGACAAGAAAGTGTCTGTTAAATTCCTTTAGCGACGATTATAGTTTAAGTTAATGTTGAATGTGGGCACTGCGAAAAGAAATAGGCCTTCAATTCTGGCGGTAAAAGATGTCGCTTTTGTTGTCTGTCCTCGACGTTCAGTAGGATATATATATATATATATATATATATATATATATATATATATATATATATATATATATATATATATATATATATATATATATATATATATATATATGTATATATATATGTATATGTATATATATATGAAGGAAAGAAGCCAACAGTCGGCGAGGCCAAGGAAAGCGTTGGGGATGGTAATTTGTCTTTTTTTTTTTTTTTAATGTTTACTTGGATAATCACAGAAATTAGTAATGTAATCTGTTAGGGGAAAGATAATTAGAAACAAAGTAGAAGAAAAAACAACGTGCCGATGGTGGGATCCGAACCCACGACCTCCGAATAACGCGTCCGGTGCTCTTCCAACTGAGCTACATCGGCCGCTGTCCCCCCTGCTACTTTCTTGGGTATTTATGTTGTCTGTATACGAACCTTGAGAGTGTTCACCAGCGCCACCCTCAGCCATAGCGGCGGACGTGGGACGTCCTTTGTTACCGCCAGCGTCACGTAGAACGTGATCAAGAGCGAGGGCGAAAGCTGTGCTAGAACCCTCTTACGCTACCTATGGCTTCAAGACTGCCAGAACCGAGACCCCCGTAAGCTACAAGCAGATCAATCAAGGGGAAATGAGGGTGCTCGTTATAATACATGAAGGAAAGAAGCCAACAGTCGGCGAGGCCAAGGAAAGCATTGGGGATGGTAATTTGTCTTTTTTTTTTTTTTAATGTTTACTTGGATAATCACAGAAATTAGTAATGTAATCTGTTAGGGGAAAGATAATTAGAAACAAAGTAGAAGAAAAAACAACGTGCCGATGGTGGGATCCGAACCCACGACCTCCGAATAACGCGTCCGGTGCTCTTCCAACTGAGCTACATCGACCGCTGTCCCCCCTGCTACTTTCTTGGGTATTTATGTTGTCTGTATACGAACCTTGAGAGTGTTCACCAGCGCCACCCTCAGCCATAGCGGCGGACGTGGGACGTCCTTTGTTACCGCCAGCGTCACGTAGAACGTGATCAAGAGCGAGGGCGAAAGCTGTGCTAGAACCCTCTTACGCTACCTATGGCTTCAAGACTGCCAGAACCGAGACCCCCGTAAGCTACAAGCAGATCAATCAAGGGGAAATGAGGGTGCTCGTTATAATACATGAAGGAAAGAAGCCAACAGTCGGCGAGGCCAAGGAAAGCGTTGGGGATGGTAATTTGTCTTTTTTTTTTTTTTTTAATGTTTACTTGGATAATCACAGAAATTAGTAATGTAATCTGTTAGGGGAAAGATAATTAGAAACAAAGTAGAAGAAAAAACAACGTGCCGATGGTGGGATCCGAACCCACGACCTATATGTATATATATATATATATATATATATATATGTGTGTGTGTGTGTGTGTGTGTGTGTGTTGGTTGGTTGGTTGGTTGGTTGGTTGGTTGGTTGTTACAGCCCCGAAGAGCTGGATGCAAAACTGCTGCTTAAGTCCACTCTCACCGGTTGCAGCACCGCCGCGGTGGTGCAGTGGTTAGGGCGCTCGACTGCTGTGCCCAAGGATGCGTGATCGAATCCCGGCTGCGGCGGCCATTTTTCGACGGAGGCGAAAAGCAAGGCGCCCGTGTGCTGTGCACTGTCAGTGCACGTTAAAGAACCACAGGTGGTCGAAATTTCCGGAGTCCTCCCCTACGGCTTCTCTCATAGCCTGAGTCGCTTTGGGACGTTAAACCTCATAAACCACAAAACCACCACCGGTTGCGCATAGCGACTAGCGTGATTATACCGAATCTGACTTCTATATGGACTGGTACTATATATGCACACCTGCATACTTATATGCACGGTGGCTCAGAGGTTGTGGCTTCTACACCCGAGGTGGCGGTATCGAATCCCAGCCGGCAGCGGCTGATGAAGGAGAAATGCAGTGTCATGCGATGTCAGTGCTGATGACTACGGGTGATCGAAATTTGTTCGGGGAGCTCCACTATGCCAACCTATTATTTTTCTGCCCGTGCAGTTCCGCCTCTGTGACGCTCTACAGAGTACTTGCACTCCGTCCCTGGCAGCCGGACTCTCCTGAAGATAAATTGCAAGAAAAAGAGAACAAATGAGCCCAGCGCTGAAATATTCTGTCCGAGTGGTCTAAGCTAATGAAGAGCCGTCCGCCTGCGTGCGTGAAGAAGATTGCACATCAGATGGCTTTTGTAATAGCGCAGAAAGGAGCCGTCAATTTTCTGCTTCCGCCTGTATCTTGCGCCATCGCGGACCGAGTGCTTCTCCTGCGGGGATGAACGCTTTTCCTGCTTAGGCGACGCCGTGTTTCGTAGCCTTGTTTTGAGCCCATCCAGCGGGTGTCACTGGTTGCTTGTTTGTTTACGTCTCCTCAAGTGGCGGTAACAGTCCAGCAGGAAAGACGTCCGACGCCGGTAAATTCGTCTGCTTGGGCGGAACGAAACTCGTCTGCCCCTTCTTTTCCCCGTCCGCTTCTGTGAGAAAGACGAGTTGCTTGACGTCTGTATGTACAAGTAGCCGTGAATAGAAGTTTTTCGATCGAACTGATCGGGAACGATCGAACTGATCGGGAACCTGCTCGTTCCGCTGAGAATGAATGAGAACGGTTTTGAGGGCTTACCGAAATTGTGTGCGTGCAGGCCTATTTTCTACTTTAAATTCATCGCGGTTGTCATCCCTGCAAAACCAACTTTATGGATCGACGAAAGCGGGGAGGCCCTCTGTAACAATGCATAACATCGTCGGACCAGTCCTGGAGGTTGCGACTCGGACCACTGCCTAGTTGAATGACATTTGCCTCTTCATACCAGGTTGCATGCGTCGACGGGGTCGGATGCGCACCAGTTTTGGGGAAGATCACTCGTGGCGTCACTGCAGTTTGGGTGTCGGCCCATTTGCGTGTCAGCTGCAGGGACGCTGAATTCCAAGGGAAGGAAAGTGTAGCAAGGGGCGACAGAAAGTTAGGTGGGCGGATGAGGTTAAGAAGTTCGCAGGGGTCAAGTGGATGCAGCCAGCACAGAACCGTGTTAATTGGAGAAATATTGGAGAGGCCTTCGCACTGCAGTGGGTATAGTCCGGATGATGATGATGATGATGATGATGCAGGGACGCGGGTATATTACGGGGCACGAAATACGTGTATCGACGAGACGAGCTGCAAAATGTATAGCGTAACTAAATTCGAAGGGTATTAAGCTCAGACTTAAAGCGCTAAGTTTAGAGTACCAATTCGATTAGTTTGCGGAAGACGGCGGATCGAAATGTTTGAGCTTAGCTACCCCTTTGGTTGCTGTATCCTGAGGCGCCATTTTTGTTGTACAGTCAACGGACATCACACCGATAATAGTTCATTATAGCTGTTGAACCGAACTGAATCTACAACTTGAGCATTGAATGCGGCTTTGATTAAGCGCTGATAGTATATTCCTCCGCAAGTTTCGCTGGCACACGGCTCGTAAAAGTAGCTGCTCGAAATGTTCTCACGAGTTGCAGAGGTTCGTTTTTTTTTCTTCTCTTTTCTCTCATGGCTGTATCGTGGCGAGACGACGAACAGATATCGTCGGGGATCGACTCGTCAGATCGCTATATAAATAGCCGCGAAACTGACGCTGATCAGTTTCAGGCGGTAATCGAAATGGAAAGGAGGCTCAACTTGTCGTAGGGCGGTGCTCTGAATGCGAAAGAGCGATACCGCTTACCTCAACTTTCATCCACCAAAACGCATGCGCATGGTGATTAGTGGTCTCGGTAAGCAATAGCGCTAGGCGGTGTGTGCTATGAGGACATTAGAGAGATTTAGCACACCGCGATCCGCTACCGTGATCCGCCACAGCGCGTTCCACTGCGCATTCCCAGATCACTTTGATGCCGATAGATGGCGCCTCATACTGGATGTCGGTAAAGCCCCGGGCTTTAGATGTCGGCACATAGATCTGCCGCATTGCAACCAATCAGCTTTTGTGCCCCGCCCACGCACGGTAGCGGGTCACAGTGGCGGATCGCGGATCACGGTAAGCTAAATCTCTCTATTAGAGAGATTTAGCACACCGTGATTCGCGATCCGCTACCGTGATCCGCCACCGCGCGTTTCACTGCGCATGCCCAGATCACTTTGATGCCAATAGATGGCGCCAAATACTGGATGTCGGCTCATAGACCTGCCGCATTGCAACCAATCAGCTTGTGTGCCCCGCCCACGAGTGGTAGAGGGTCACGGTGGCGGATCGCGGATCACGGTAGGCTAAATCTCTCTATTTTGCCTATCAGTATTCACCTTCCGTTACCATGATCCACCTACGCGGGAACCCAGCTATATGGATGCGCAGTATCAGGTGCGTGTCCTGCAGACCTACTTTACCTGCGCTCTGCAGGCGAGAGTTAGATAGAGGAACGCGGATTGTGGTATGAGTCTGTGCAGGGGATTGCGTCAACAGCCCCGAAGATTCTTTCCTTCAGCAACTCATCCCTCACGCTTGCCATTTATTTATTCAATATACCTTACAGGCTCCTAAGGCGGAGCATTGGGTAAGGGGGGCACATGAACAGTGAAACACAAAATTAATTACTTACAGGCAACGGCAAGATACAAGATTATACAAAAGCAAAATACATCAAGGTCATGAAAAAGAATGAAAAACACGAATAACACCCAATGACATGTTCTATTTATTTCCTATACAACTTTTCCAGCGCTTTTCGAAACAGCGCCCGGTCAACTTCAGAAGCGATTGTGTCGGGAAGACTATTCCACATTGAAATGGCTCGTGGGAGTGCAGATGAATTGAACGCCAGCGTTTTGCCAGAAATGCGTCGAAAGCTGAGATTATTATGTAGCCGCGATGATGTGCGCAATGGAGCTTCAAGGGGAAAGGGGCATGGTCTCGGGCTATGAACATATTTCTGAAAGAGGCATAAAAGGGCGAGTTGTCGACGAAGTTCTAATGGCTGAAGCGAAATGTCCTGTTTAATTACTGTAATGCTGGAGTATGGTTTGTAATTGCCTGAAATGAAGCGAGCGGCTCTATTCTGCACAGATTCTAGCTGGCAAGTTAAATATTTTTGATACGGTGACCAAACAGCTGAAGCAAACTCTAGCTGCGGACGGACGAAAGTTAAGTAAGAGAGGCTACGTACGGTGGGCGGAGACTTGTGCAAATTACGGCGGAAATACCCTAGCGTCTTTGATGCTTTGCTACGAATGGTGGAAATGTGCAAGGACCACGATAGGTTGGGCGTGAAATGAATACCTAGGTATTTGTAAGATGAGGCTTGGGATACAACAGAGTCATTTAATAAATAATTAAGTTTGGATACGGTCTTCTTGCGGGTGAACGTCATAACCTTGCACTTATTAACGTTAAGAGTCATTTGCCAGGTCTGGCACCAGTTAGAAATTGTGTTAAGATCAGCCTGAAGAGCTAGATGATCGTCAGTGTTGTTAATCGTGCGATAGATAATACAATCATCCGCAAAGAGCCTGAGTTGAGAAGAAATATTACTAGGCAAATCATTAATATATATCAAAAAAAGTAAAGGGCCGAGAACGCTGCCTTGCGGGACACCGGAAGTTACATCGGATAGGGGCGAGGAAAAGCCATTAACCACAGTAAACTGCTGACGCAGCGTTAAAAAGTTACGGAGCCAAGATAGCGTATGGTCATCGAGTCTAAGAGCGACTAGTTTTTCTATTAGGCGACAATGGGCTACTTTATCGAAGGCTTTCGAAAAATCCAGAAAAAAACAATCTGTTTGCTGGTTGTTATTCATATTAAAGTGTATATCAGTAGAAAATTCCAATAACTGTGATTCGCAAGAGTACCCCTTCCTAAATCCATGCTGATTAGCGAAGAAAAAGTGATTAGATTCCAGGTGACGGTAAACATGGGATGCAATTATATGTTCGAGTAATTTGCAGGAAATGCACGTGAGTGAAATCGGTCGGTAGTTGTCCGGTAAATGTTTGTTTCCAGACTTAAACACGGGGATTACCTTAGAGATTTTCCAATCCAAAGGTAGCTGACCAACGGATAATGATTGGCGAAAAATATGACATAAAATGAGGCTGGAAGCATTAACGGTGTTCTTTAAAAATTTTGAGTTGATGTTATCGATGCCAGAAGATGTGGATACTTTAAGATTGTTAATGATACATGCGATTCCTTCTGCAGTAACGTCGATTGGTGCCATGAATGGGTAATCAAGTTCGGCTACCATGGGCACATTGGAATAGTCTTCTCGAAGGCTTTCGAAAAATCCAGAAAAAAAAACAATCTGTTTGCTGGTTATTATTCATATTAAAGTGTATATCAGTAGAAAATTCCAATAACTGTGATTTGATGACGATTATCATTATTTTTTTATAGGAGCATGTGCCACCTTTACGTCATACTTCCGTAAGACACGGACAGTATATTCACTGTTTCTGGGAGCATGTATGCGGCGCAAAACCACGCGTCTTGAGCGGATGCAGGCCATCTGTGTGTCCGCGACGTGACAGCCGTCGTTCCGCTGTTTTCGCGAAGTGCCTGGGACATCCGCAGCAGGTTTCTAGCTCACTTTTTACCCCTTATACTGTCAAAGCCACGTGCTCAGTCCGTGTTCATGAGGCTGTTTTCACCCCTCGCGGTGACTCATTGGTTACGGCGCTCGACAGTTTATCCTCAGGACGCGGGTTAAATCCCGACACAGACGGCTGTGTTTTGATGCCAGTCGAAAAGCAAGGCGCCCGCATACTGCGCGATGTCAGTACACGGCAAATAACACCAGGTGGTCGAAATTGCCGGATTTCCCTCACTACGCAGTCCCTCATAGCTGATGTCACGTTGATAGCCCTGTAAACCAAACCAAACCAAAGCTACAACTGTTGGGCAGTACGCTAAACGCTTCCTATGTCTAACCGTCGGCCATCGTTAAGTGAAAAGTTCTGCGTGGGTGATAGATCTGGAAAGCTTGACATGTTGCTTGACGGTTGCTGTGAGTGAGACTCATAATAGTCTTTGTTCGTACTGGCTGTCGTGACATCTGCTGCGTAGCGCACTTGCTTCGAATAGGCGCGTAGAAGACATCAGAAAATGGGGTACGAGACATTTTACCGGCAGCTTCCTTCTCATTTCAAAGCGGTGCTGAATCAGCACATAAGACTCTCAGGCTAAATGTCACACAAGCTAGAGCAAGCGAAAATGTCGCATATGTCGATTAATATACTCGGTCATCTCTTTCTTGCCTCGCTCTTCTGCGTACGGGAGCGGCGTACAGAAATGCGCTATACCGTGAGGCCGATCGTGTACCTTTCATATCTAGCGGTGTCCGAGTGAAAATATTCTAAAAAAAAAAAAAAAGAACTGAACCATATTAAGATGAAAAAATTAGGAGAACACTTAATTTTCGCCGTTAAGGGTATGATGCGATATCGTTTCACACACACACGCACGCATCCGCACTCCCGCGCGCTCACCCGCACATGCACCCGCACACACACATATACGCGCACACACGCACACTGGCGCTGTTTTTTCACTTTATTAACTTTGCAATTGTTTTCTAATTTTTATTTTTTGAACGCCGATACTTATCAGCAAGCATTGTCTTTCCATTCTATGCAGTTTGACACGTTTGAACCCTCCCTTTACCATATTTTTTTTTCATTTTTTCATTAATGCATCATTTATTGAAATAATTGCAATGATCTCATTAACTCGTAATTGCCTATCACATGCCAATCAATTATCACTTACTAGAACGACAAATTACCATGATAAGCCCCCGATTATTTCCGACTCGCATGTCGACGCCGCTGACGGCTTTTCGACAGAACGAGCTGTATAAGCTATCAGTTGAAATAAAAAAAAGTGTCCAGCTTTTTAGCATTCAACTGCAGAGACTGCGGATGAGCAACATAGCTTTCGAATGGCTCGTTGACAAGGGTGTTAAAGTCGTCATTGAAGCCCACAAGTTCGTCGAGCGGGCACATTATCAGTCTTCCCATCGTTATTCCAGATAACGGACTGTAGAGACAATTATTACGACTAGCAAACTGACAACGGTGCGTTGTAGCCTGTTCGCCCAACGCACAGTGTCCTGGCTAATTTCTTAGCTCTTCTTTCATGCATTTTTTTTTTTTAGTTTATCGTGCTCACAAGAGGAATTGAAGGGGCTGCATGGTTACTACTGGGGCTGTATGTGCATGCTCTGTCCTCCAAAGCTTGGGACGCGTCAGTGTCACAGGGAATGCAAAGGCGTATATACACCTGTACTCAAAAGGACGGATAAACAAAGTATGCAAAATCGTGCATACAGACATACAAGCGGAATGCATACCCATGCATTCGGCCTCTGTTTGTACGCTCTTATATGGCCCACATTGGGATTTAATAATACATACCATATATACCCGTGCCGTGTTTTAAAAATGGTTACCTCTAAGGATTGAAACCCGGGCATGAAATTGTGGAGTCTGCTCGTCTTTGTGACCTATAGTTAGCAGCAGGTATATCCTTACATAGCGCTACGCGGGCTGTCTCTCTATTCCACCCCCACCCCCCTCCTCCTCCCGCCTTCTCTCTCTCTCTCAGCAATATCTGTCACATTTCACTGTTGGAATGCTGGGAAGATGTGGTTTCGTATTAAGCTTAGCCAGTATTCTTTCTCGCCTGAAATAAACGACAAAGATAGTATGATCTAAATTTCATAGTCATATTACCAAGCGTTCATTCACGCTTCAATAAAAAGTAAACAAAAAAAACACAACTTGGCTGCAAAAAATTTGATCTGCAAATGGTGGAAAGCGTCGGCGTGGCGGTTTCTAGATATTCCCACCGCATCGCGCCGCAGCTCAGCTTCTGCCGCTGAATCCGCGGTTTCGGCTCAATTTGTATGGCTGAGTCAAATACGAAACCATATGCACACCTTCCCGGCATTCTCGCGGTGAATGAAGTGTTCCTTCAAAGGAACCCGCACATAATGCTGTGGCTCCTGGTTTCCAGCTATGTCATTTTGGCTCGTAAGCACTGGCGGCCAGCACGCTGGTAGAAGCCGTCCTCTCGCTCTCCACTCCACTGAGAACTCCTTGCCAGTAGGAGCGTATAGGCAATTTCGAGAAACTAAGTTCTGAGAAACCTGAACAACTGACCGGTGGCAACCGTGACAAAATTGCAAACCGAAACAGACGAGAGCACTGTCGAAAGGCACCTGCGGCTCTGTCTACTCGCAGCGTTCGCTCCTCGCGTCATTTCCTTCGGCAGCTGCGTCCACTGTAAAGGCTTTCTTTGTTCAATCTCTTGTTCTCTGCACGCGAGAACAGGTGCGGAATTGTCTGTCGTTCGCAGCACGCGTTGCCACTGACCGAGTTTAGAAGCTCGTCGCCGGGCATTCCTTCTTGTTTCCAAAGAAGCTTTTGAAGTTTACTAAGGCAATAGTTTGTGCTTGGAAGCATTCCTGCTGAGGGCGTGCGAACATTCGAAAATTTTGGATAGATAATCGAACAGAATCTTTATTTGGGAAATTCAGAACCGAATCGGATATTTTAAAAAGTTTTCAAATATTTTTCGAGTAATTCGCACGAGATTGAGCTAAGGCCTGCGGTAGTATTTGTTTTTATCGAAGAATGTTCGAAAAGCAGGACCCACACCAACGCTGCGAACCACTCTGCAGCGATCAGATTGCGCGGGATGAAAGGTTTTATTTATTTATTTATTTATTTATTTATTTATTTATTTATTTATTTATTTATTTATTTATTTATTTATTTGTTTGTTTGTTTGTTTGTTTGTTTGTTTGTTTGTTTGTTTGTTTGTTTGTTTGTTTGTTTGTTTGTTTGTTTGTTTGTTTGTTTGTTTGTTTGTTTGTTTGTTTGTTTGTTTGTACATACTGCAGCTCCATCTGGAGCTATAGCAGGAGTGGGGTGGAGGTGTGCATATTTTAAGAAATGACAAAAGGAAAAGAAAAAATGTAAGGTAATCATACAGTACAATATCAACAAACAGTCAAGCAAACAATCAAACAAACGCAGAAACAAACTAATCATTGAATTCAGGTTATAAAGACAGTGATTAACAGTGGCTGGTTGCCCTAACAAATTCAAGAAATGGGAGGGAACGGTGTGATCCAGGTATTCTGTTCCATGCCTCGATCGTACGAGAGAAGAAACTATGTTTAAATGTATCGCTTCTGGCAAAATAGGTGCTAAGGTTTAGTTCATGATAATTTCTTGTGGATGTGCGATGCGCTGGATTAATATAACTGGTAGACGACAGCCGATAATGACCTTGTACGATGCAGTAAAGAAATTTCAAGGATTCAACTTGCCGGCGACTTGATTACGTTGTGCAGCTACGCTGTTCATTCGGTATAGCAGCATTCGTAGTGCTCATACATGGCCTCCAAGGAAGCCGGACGACGCGGCTAGGTTTATGCAAGTTTAGCAGCCTTGCCTTTGATGCCTCATCTCGGAGGCCATGCAGGCGCCCATCTAATGACCTGAGGTGTGGCCCTGGTTTGATCTCTTTCGTCATGAATAAGAGAATGTAAATTTCCTACATGTATAGCCTGACATACTGCATTCCTGTTGCAGTCCTTTAGTGGAAATTAATGTCGTGCCTTCTAACAGTTATTGCTTTAACTCCAAAAGTTAGCACGGTACTGCTGCTATCGTTTCTCACGATATTGGTCGCATTGTACACTGTTATACACGTATTGATTGGAGTGATGTAAGTTACCGATGTGTAGCAAACATTTGATATTGAAGTTTTTTGTGCAGTCACACCGAGTGCTAAGAACTGACATCGAAAACCAGAGGGCGCTTTCTTTATTTTTTAATTTAAGCAGCAGTGCGATACCGTAGGATCTATTTTAATAACTTTTGTAAACATCTTTAAACTTTCTATGCGTCGCAAAATTTTGTTCTTTTTTCATTGTTAACGGCGCCATGCGCTCACAACCAGAAATTGAGACTGTCATAGAAAACCAGTGGGCAGCGTTATTGGAACTTGATAGCAACAAACTCTAAGCCTGCCGAGGAATGGTCTGAGGAGTAAAAAAGCATCGACCTTGAAAACGTGTATAGTCGACCGCAACACAGAACGATCGCCCTTTGACGAGATAATTCAAAAAGCCGCACAGATGGCGAAAACAGCTGCTGTCGTCACGGTCGGGGATCTCAGCGCACATAGCTGCGTAGGCCTAAATTAAGGAGACCGAAAAGGTCCTTAATATGACAACGACGATTTCCGATATCGCGCTGATGGTACTCACGGACCCGCAGCATCACATGAAAATATGGGCAACATGCAACGTCCCCAGCGACACTTGCTCTGACCTTTCCTTAGACAAGAATGCTAAACACTGCGAATGCGTGCAATACGCAGAAAACACTCAGCATCGATCATTGCCTACTCCTCATTAGTCTCGCCTCTGACGAACACCGCACAGGCCGGGGGCTAACAAGCACCACGCATTGGACGCAGTTCCCTGCCTCGGAGACCTGCACAATCACCTAAAAAAAAAAAAAAAATGAAAACTACAAAATATGGGCCGGAGCGCTCATCAACACCAGACACGCACAATAAAATTGGCTGAAGCTCAGCTCGGCTAAGCCCGGTTATGCACGTGAAAGCTTTGTTATGCTTGATTGCGCTGTGTTGCTAAGCCAGGTTAAACTCGTATATAGACAGCCGCATATTTTACATCGTTTATTCCCGGTTTGATATTACGGTGGCAAGCTGAATACTTAGCGTCTGGTGTTAAAGAACCCCAGGGGGTCGAAAGTTTCGTAGCCCGGCATTACGGCATCTTTCATATCCTGAATCACGTTGGGGCGTTATATACCCCATAAACTAAGCTAAAATGCCTGATCGATCCTCCTAAATCCCGAGAAGAGCAGCAACATAACCACAGAAAGGCCCTGCACGACTCCAAGCCGGCAGACGAGCAGTTAATTGACACCGTTTCCGACGCCTACATTTGCACTACTCAGTACCCTGACCACCCTACAGAATACAGAGACAATGACCACCCAGGTGTCGACCGCGACTTCAACATCGGCGAGATTCAAGCTACACTTATGACAATGCTCCGTAACACTGCTCCAGGACGATGCATGGTCACAACAGGCCTCCTACTAACTTAAGAAGCCAAATCCTCGAGAGCCTCACGCAGTATATCAACAAGTACTGATGTGCCGGAACACTACCGCAAAATTGGAAGACAGCAGGCGTGAGCTTGGTTACCAAATCTTGGGGGGAAGTCGACATCGCTAACCTCTGCCTGACATCCCTCACGTCGTGCTCGTGCTAGCCCATGAACAATGCCCTCCTGCAACTGACACGAAACGTTGCATGTCTGGCGCTCGACAGGGGACATTCGATAATAACAGGTGCTCCAAAACCTTGAACTTCAAAAGCACGGGCTGCAGGGTCCTACCTTTAACTATAAAAGAAAAATTTTGGCTGAGATTCAACCGCTCAACCCTGCTAAACATAGTTAGGCAAAAGTGTCGTTTTGCTTGGTTTTTGCTTTGGCTCAGTTTAGGTCAGGCATAGTTTCGAAGCGATTAAATCGACGCGGCTATGGAGTCGAGACGCCATCAACAAGAGGGAGCACGTGATGCTGTATCTGCCGTCAAAAATCAGAGGTCAAGATCAAAGGTCACTTGATCATATGTGGTACATGCATTGTTAAGCATATAGCCACAGTGTGAACTTTGGCTCGTTGAAGGTCAAGCGGACGCCCGGGTTGACCTTGGATAATGCATGACGTAGTTAAGCTATCGCTTCAAAAACATTCCTGCAGAATCGCCAGGTACACATCAGAGTTGGCGATACAGGATCCATCTGCATCCACATGGGAACTATAAGGGTCACGCCATAAGGGGTGCTACTCTCCTCGCTTCTTTTTAACCTGGTACTATTGTACCTGCCGCTCCAATTCAAAGTCACAGTAGGCATACGCCATGCCATGTATGCAGGTGATATCACTAATTGGACAAAAACAAAAAAGGCAACATAAGACAAATTGAGGATGCTCTCCAGGTAGCCGCCAGTACGGCGCAGAACTACGTCAACGACTGCGGCCTAACCTGTCCTGCCAAGTCAGAGATCCACAACAAACCCATTCCCGAAGCAGACATCACTTGCATCGTAGGCTTGTACCTTAAGCAACAAAGTGGTCAACCATACTTCACATGACCTATAAGCGGGCGCTAGGCCAACTTCTCACGGCGCCTGCTGAGGTAGACGCGGTTAGGGATGCCTCTTCTTCGTCTGTGTCTCGTTCGAGCAGTTCTTTCTTTACATACGGACTCTTTAAACTGGACTTCAACAACACCGCTGACGAATTCAGAGAGGATCACGTTCTAATGCAAACTTTCCGTCTCTCTGGTCATGTACTTCGAGAGCTCGGTTAGCTCGGTTGGCATTAGCCTACTCAGCGCCACGCAATAGCATCAGGACATACGTTGCGAATGGACGGGCGTGCTCGCATACCCTGCAACATGCATCCCTAATACCATCAGGAACGACATAAGGCAGGAGCCAGTACAATGGGCAATAACTGCTTCAAGGGCTAAAGAGACTTTTGTGGATTCTGCGCGTCCCTTCGATGGCGTCACAACAGTATAGCCATCACGAAATGGGCTTGTCACGAAAAGCAAGCTATGCCCAATGTGGCCGGATTGGGAAGCGGCCCTGTCCAGCTCCGACCTGACGGCACAAAGGTCCTTCCTTGGTTGAGAGAGCTCGGGTAGCTCTTCCAGCCAACGGAGTACCGGACAGAGGACCGGTCCAACCCCGTCCAAACCTCTAAATCCATATTCCTTAAACAAATGTTTCTACTACTACCACTACTACTACCACCTGCGCATACATTGTTATAGGGCAGTTTATACGTTGAAAAAAAAAAAGAAAAGATTTATTCCAGAAATCTTTTTAAAATCTGCCCAAAATGTCAGCGTAAGACACGCGACAAGTAGCAGAATTAGTGTCACGTTCACCTGCAGTTTGTTGGAGGTAACTAATTAGAAGGTTTTATTAGCAAATGAATCGCGGAGAGCGGCGGCTATTGTCATGATGGCGGTTCGCCTAAATTCGCTTGAGGATCTGTCGCGAAGGCCTTGCACCAAGCAGAGGCGCCGCTTACCATCTAATTGTTTAATTGCGTGACGTATATTGCCCAATGTCAGACGCAGCTATGGAGAACCTCGTGCACAACGATGTAGTGCTGCCTATCTCGTCGTCTTTGGTCCACCGCTCACTGTCTGAGCGCTGTCTAGCGATGTGATCACAGCGATAAGCAGTTAGGTAGTTCGATCCAGTTTGCATCCCTGGTGCGGCTTAAATACTGGGGCCAAGTCAGTGAACGCGCGTGATGCTAGTTTCTGAAGTCTGCCGCCGTTTCTGTACAGGTAACACGGAAATGCCACTTTTGGAACATTTTTTTTTTTTTTTTTAATGCAGAGGGATATTTCGCGGCACCTCTATTTTGCTCGCGGACTGTACAGCTCGGTAACAATGGAGTGATCGGCTCTCTTATACAGCTTACGTGCTGTATGCATGGGTGCACGTATGGCGTATAGCACAGTGTGCATGGACGCGTAGGCCATGTGAGGTCAGGTTACATCCCTGTTGTGAGCCTAGGAGTCGAACATGAACTGGTGTTGCCGCTGCATTTGTTTCCCGCACCATTTTTGACTGGAACCACCTACCCAAAAACATTGCGGCCATCATGCGCTTGCCGAATTTGCGGACAATTTTCGCAGTCGTTGTGTTAAAAACTTGCCGAACATAATATTTGTAACCCACCCCTTATGTAATACCCCTCATTGTGTCCTTAAAGTAAATAAATTAAATAAAATGATCACAATGTTGTAGTAGCCTCCTAAGAACATTGCTTCGATATATCATGCGCTGAAATATGTGGCACGTTCCGTACGGCTACAAATAATAAATCGGGAAGGGCGCTGTTATCTGTTCCCAAAACGCTGTAAGAATAATGTTCAATACAGCGGTGAGCTCAAATTGTGTTGCCATGCTCAGGGCGTCTCGGCAAGAATAGCATCCAGCTGTTCACGGTTGTTTCCGCATTAGTTCTTTCCTTTCGGCCTCCAAGCCGACAACATACCGGAAGGAGTGTTTGCTTAGCACTTGCCCAATTCACTGTTTTTCTTTGGAATAGATAAGCGATACCGGTAGAACGCTCGACGCCGTCGCATGCCGCGAGTGCTTTGCACCCGCGCCAGCTGGCATAATAGTAACGGAGAGAGGTCGCTGTCCCGTTGGCGAACCTCGCGTACCTTGTCGACAAGAGGCCGCGGCACGAATTCGCGTGCCGCGTTGCGTGACGGGGACAGAAGGTTGGCGATGCGCTACGCGGCCACTGCGGCAACGCCAGCTCTTCGAAGAGTGCTCCTGCTTTCCCTTTTTTTTTCAGTCGGCTTCGCTTAACTGGAACCGTTGTTTTATAAATAAGTAGCAGTACACTGTACATGTTTGCAAAAAGTTTTGGTAAAGGGTATCGCTTTATTTAAAGCTTTATCATCACGAGGATATGCCACCTGTTTGACTTCGTTCTCTGAAACGGAAGCATTTCTTTATAGCTGGTAGTTCTCGAATGATGTAGATTAAATGCAGTGTATTGGAAACAGACGTTCTCCCGTCGACATCGCCTCTACCGTGGTAGTTCTGAACGTTTAGTTTCCTTTGTTTTCTTTTTGTTTTATAGTTAATTTTCTTCCCTTTGCATTCTTTCTCTCATTTGTAACCTTCCTTCTTCTCATATTTCTTCCCTCTTATGTGTGCTCTCTATATATGCTCTTATATACACATCATGTATAGGGTAGAAAGTTTGCTTATCAAGGCCCCATACAGAACGGGGTACAACGGCATAGATGACTATTGAAACGCGCGCATAACTTATTGGCGCTAGTTTGGAGCTGACCCTTTTGTTGCTGAGCCTGTAAATGCGATCGGTAAGTCGTCTCTGTGAATATGAAACAAAATTTTGTTTGCTTCGCGGTCCTCTATATTTAAAGGAGGTCGTGTAGAGGCTGGAAGTGGGTGAGTTGGTAGTGGTTGGCTCTTCTGAAAGTGGAAGGTGCGCGGTGATTGAAGGATCTAGAGAATGCCGTCAGGACTAAAGTGGTAGCTGGCAGTATGAGTCTGGAAGGTTGAAGCTTCACGTTGGCGACGCCGCCATTTTCGCCACTAGCTATCGAAGAGATATGTACACGGCACTTGTCATACTTGCGCTGCAGGGGCGGACTTAAAGATCAACCCCGGTGGTTTTTCCATCATTCTGTGTTTTTGGTTGAATTAAAATCTTCGGCACGTCCTGACTCGAACACAAAATCCGGTTTTCGAAATTCCAATTAGAAGTATTTTTAAAAAGAAAGAACAGCAAATCGAAACCGAAACTGCTTTCACTGCCAGAAATGACGTCCCAGGTGACGAAATGGTGACGTCACACTCAGTATTAGAGAAACACTCGTACGTGCGTTGGATGGTGAAAATAAAGCATGGAAAACATAAAGCATTGCATAAAATGTCTGAGGTAGTTCAATATAAGCCTCAAAATTTCATAATCATGCGGGAAGTCGACAGTAACGCCGGTATACTGTTTGTGACGTCAGAAACTCAGTGTTGCCGGTAGAAACAGTCTCAATTTAGGCCATGAAAACAGCATATTTTAAAGTCGTGTTGCGCACGAACGGATTATCGTACGGCGCCCAAATTTTGAAATATGCGTCAGGACGGAGAGGAGAATCTACAGTAAAATTTTTATTAGAATATTCGAATGTCAAAAAAACCCCGGAGTTTCGAGCGCAAGAGCTTTCTGTATCGTTCTGTGCTTTTGTTTTATTTGCATGATACTGCAGACCTTTTTGGTTCAGGCAGGATAAGAAAGATCAGAGGGAAAAATAAAGGATGCTTTTACATGGCATGCTCAGATATCACTTAATACAAACAACATTCAAGCATGAATTGGGAGAGGTATAAGCCATTGTGATTAGATCGCTTCCAAAAATATTGCAAAATACAGCTGGTTGATAACTTTCTTAATGGTCAAAAGTATCGTCAATGGTATTTTAGAAATTTTCAGAAATAAAAACCACCTCTGGCAGTGAATTCCAATCACTGGTTGATCCTGAAAAAAAAAAAAAATAAGAAGAAAAAAGAAATTTTTGGATGTTGCTTGTGGCAAAATGAGGAGTTAAGCTAAAGTCACATCGAAGTGACTGGCGGAAGTGTTTTAATGTCCGTATCCGACGAAAGATAGCAACATTAGAATTTGCATACCCGCCAATTCACGGAAACCTCGGAATCTTGGCAACACTTTGTTACACCTTCCTTAACCAGAAAAACAAAACACGCACTAAGGGACTGGCGGAAGTATTTTGTGGGGCGAGTTTTTATTTCATGAAGTGCACTGTATGACCATGGTGTGATTTAGTACATGCGGCACGCTTCATGCTTGTATCTAATTTCGATTTCAGTATATAAAGTCCATCGAGTGCGGTTCTTTGGTCAAGCACGTGGGTTCCTGAAAAATCCATTCATCTGGTTATTTTTGCCTGCTAAATTTTTGTCCTGGTGCCGCTTTGTCAGGAGCTTTTCCTTTTTTTTTTTCTTTTTCTATGACTCTTTTCTTTTTCTTTTTTTTTTCAGGGGCATTTTTTTCACACCTTTGACGGCTTAAGTGGTGCGGGCTCAGCTCCTTAAAAAAATGTAGGGAGTTCGAACCTCTTTTCTCCTTGTGCATTTGTTTCATTTATTTTTTCTTCGTAGCGCCTCTCTGTGGCTTTAGACGACCAATAGATGTTTAGACGTGGGGCATCAAATGCACGCGCATTAAATCAATCTCGTATTAATTCCACTGGCACTCTGCCACATTCCAGTCACCTTGGATAACTTGCATTCATTCATTTTTTGTTCTGTTCAGTTTTGCTTTACACCGTCCCCCCCCCCCCCCCCCCCCCCTTACAAAAAAAAATGCAGTAGGCAGCCAAAAAACTGATTTACACGTTTCGGCGACTCTCTGGAGAAATATTGGTCTTCAGAAGTGAATAGGACTGGGCGCGTTGGTTAGACATCGTAAATCAAAGAGCATAGCGCAGGAAAAAAAAAAAAAAAAAAAAGCGGGGACGACGACAAGACAGGACAAGCTTGCCCTGTCTTGTCGTCGTCCCCGTTTTTTGTTCCTGCGCTATGCTCTTTGAAATATTAATGTACTGCAACTGCGGACCCTTTCAAAAGAAGGAACCTAACTGCATAATCTGTGCGTTAAGGCGACGTCCACATCAATTAAGTCAGTAATTTAGCGCAGAAATAAACTACAATTGACAAAGAAAGACACATAAGTCGATTTATGTGTCTTTCTTTGTCCATTGTAGTTTATTTTCACCCTAAATTCATGACCTAATAGATCACCAACTAGACCAGCAGCATGCCCTTCTCAACGTCCACATCACTATACTGTCCCCCAGCGAGTTCTTATACCATGCCTCACAGGCTGCTATCGTGCGGTCATTACAGAAGCTTATATATTCGCCTTCGGGGAATTCTTTTTTTTTTTCTTGTTCTCCTTATCAAGCACTGGTGCTTTGTTGGCAGGAGTGACTTGCTGCGAAAGCTATGTGGGCACATCCCAGGCTCAACTGATATGTCTCCCATCTATACTCTGTTGCCGTTTCACAGATAAGGGCCCTGATGAGAGGGCCGTGGGCATCTGACCTTAGATGCGAGTTCTGCCCGTCTCTGCGCGTCGCCGGCGTGGCCCGTGTCGCGGCCTCGCGACATCGCTTGTCGACGGGTTCTTATCTGGCTGACGTGCTCAGCCGTTGTCGCAACCCCTTTCGTTTTTGCCGCGCTGATAAGGACCGCTCTGGGGCCGGCTTGCGGCTGGGGCAGTGATCTGATAAAGACCTTAAGGACGCTAATGCACAATATTGCATGATTACTTCATTCATTTTTTTTTTTAATATACCCTGTGGTGTCGCGGAAATTTAGGGAAATGGGAGCAGTTAGGTATAAGAGTAGATGAAGAATACCTCAGTAATCTGCGATTTGCTGATGACATTGCCTTGCTATGTAACTCAGGGGATGAACTGCTAAGAATGATTGATGACCTAAACAGGAAAAGTAATAAAGTAGGCTTGAAAATTAATATGCAGAAGACTAAGGTAATGATCAATAGCCTAGGGAAGAAACAACAGTGTACGTTAGGTAGCGAAGCACTGGAAGTAGTAGGCGAATATATCTATTTAGGACAGGTAGTAACAGCAGATCCGGACTATGAAAGGGAAATAACAAGGAGAATGAGACTGGGATGGAGCGTCAAGCACTCCCAGATTATGACTAGCAGCTTACCGGTATCGCTCAAGAGCAAAGTATACTACAGTTGCATCTTACCTGTATTACCCATGGGGCTGAAACGTGGAAGCTAACAAAGAGGGTTCTACTTAAGTTGAGAACAACGCAGATGGCTATGGAAATAAAAATGGTAGGGATAACGTTAAGAGACAGGAAACGGGCAGAATGGGTCAGAGGAATAACTCAAGTCACTGACATTCTAATGGAAATCAAGAAGAAGAAATTGGCATGGGCAGGACATTTAGCGCGATGAAGGGGTAACCGGTGGTCGCTTAGGGCAACAAACTGGATTCCAAGGGAAGGAAAGCGCAGCAGGGGGCGGCAGAAAGTTAGGTGGGCGGATGAGGTTAAGAAGTTCGCAGGGGTCAAGTGGATGCAGCTCGCACAGGACCGGGTGAATTGGACGAATATGGGAGAGGCCTTCTCCCTGCAGGGAGTATAGTTAGGCTAATGATGATGATGAATAGGCGTTCAACTGAACAATGCCGTTCATGATCTGTCCCAACCGTTTGCAATATGATGGCGCTCGCAGTTTTCAGAATAGCTCCCCCACTCCACATTTTTTTTTTTTTCTCCGGATAGTTGCACACATTGTGATATTCCTTTCTTTCAAAATAATTGCTGCTCGCTGGGATTGAGCATAGGATTGGGCATCGTACAGGCTTATCGGGCATTTTTGACTATCAGTACAAATTCGAGATACGTGTCAGCTTGTCAGTTCGACCTGCAATAACGAGAGTACATTGTAGTCGAGTTCTCACAGATTTTTATCTCTGAGCAACGTGCCTAATTTCTGGTGCAACTTGGTATTGCCGCTGATTTGTACTTGAAGGGACAGTGAGAACAAACTGAAGCTTGCCTTTATCGATAGGGTTCAGTTTTTGGTATTACAGCGGTCTAACATCTGTAAAACTTGTCTCGACTGAAATAATCGACTGAAATATCAGATACGTTCAACAAGCACTTCAAATCGGTCTTCACATGGGACGACTCTTGCGCATATTTTTGTTTCTATAAGCGCACAACCCTGCCCGCCATTCAAGATGCAAAAATAATTGAACCGGTTGTTTTTCAACTTCAATTTTTATCCTGAACGAAATGACTACGTATCTTCATTTATTTCAATAAATTTTGCTTACTCACTCACTAAATTTCTCCCTAGTAAATTTAGACGAGATTACGTCTCCTGGACCATAGCATATCTTGGTGCCTTCATTAGGTCGCGAACATGACGGTTCGTAAAGGTTTGTTTGTTTGTTTTGTGAGGTTTAACGTCCCAAAGGTTCGTAAAGGAAAAACCATTTCGAAACACGTTAAATGACGGAAGGCATGGCCGCTCCTTCCATAGAGACTCTAGAAATTCGTTATGAAGTGACATGCGCTCTGACATGCCAAATATTCTTCAGATGTCGTCTGTCATGCGACAAACCCAGTTTGTACGAACACAAGTCTGCAAAATATCTTGCTTCCGAAGATCAGCCATGTCATGCAGCTGTTGCACTCTGCAAAGAAGAAGTACTAATGCCAAGAATTTTTTGCGGGTTTTGTGTTGCACTCTCAATCGGAGCCTATACTATAGTATAGTCAAAGACCATTTGTCTTGCTCTGGAGCCTGGTGGAATTGGTCTTCAGCACTTGCTTGTCTATCAGCTTGTTTAAACGTTCGTCTTTTTGTTTAAACGGAAAACCATCGTTTTTTTGAAGCTGTGCTAATAGACGATTAGTGCCCCTTAGCATATTCTGTTCGCGCCCACTGGTCATAGAAATAAGGGGACTGTGTGAGGTTTTCTTAAAAGAGACAGTCGACGTCACTCGAAAGCTCTTTTCCAAAATTATCGAATACGTGTCTGCGGCGCTGTTAAACACAGCAGAAAAATTTAAAGTTTTCCATACGGTAGTCCCATTTTCTCAATACCATACGGCGTCTACAAACCCTGATTCTAGGAACAGTATATATAGTATTGTACCTCTACTCTGTTCTATGTATACGACGACTGCCGCGTTGCCATATCGTCTAGGTGGAGTACTATGACAATAATAATGAGCATTAACCGATATACGTGGTATCTGTCATTGACACTAACAATCGTTTTTACTTGTAGGTGTGTTGCCGTTGGAGGCACCGCTTCAAATGTGGCAGCATCTGCGGTTGTAATCTTTTGAAGCATTTTAAAGGCTCACCAAGCAAAATCAGTCGAAAAAACTACAGAACTGTGTCAAAAATACGACAAAATATCCTGTAGTTCTGTCGTAACCATCAGATTTTTCTGTAGTTCTGTAGTTTTTCTGTAGTATATTTCTGTTCTATGTAGTTCTGTAGCATTTTTCTGTTGTAACTACAGAAACTTCTAATGTTACTACAGAATGTTCTGTTGTCACAACAGGTTTCCCGTCAAAAACCGCACAGAAATTCTGTCGTAACATCACAAAATTTTCTGTAGTTCTTTCCGACTGGGATATTACACGCTAAAAGTAGCTGTATTTTGCTGAAAGAGTGAAAATCGGTCTGCTTAAGTTGATAACAGCAAAAAGAATTCTTCGATGCTATGGCATAGTCATTAAACGTAGTATATTCACTTCAGACGCTCCAGGCGGCTACCATGTTAGCCGCAAGGATATATAGGACACAGCATGAAGCTACCATCCGCTCGGTTCTGACTTTCTTTTCCAATTCAAATTATACATACCTGCTTAACTGGCGATTTCTACCCTCGTTACTGCCATCAAGTAATAAGTTGTACAAGAGTGTACTAATATTTTTGCACTCAAGTCCCCTACATTAAACTGTCCATTTAAGTAATTCACTACCACATTCCATTTCCTCACCATACGTTTTTCTTAGAGTAGTGCCTACACATTCTATCCAGAAGACAGATAACAAAATTATTATTTACGTTATTTCGTTACTTCTTGTATCATTGAATAGCAGTTTTACCTCCGCTTATAGATAGTAGTGTATTGAAGGGGGGTGCAATAAGGTATATGTACAATTACTTCCAGTACTTTACTTCCGTGATGGGAGCAACGGATGTGCGTTCAATCTGGCCACAAAGCTTTCTTTTTTAATCACCACACGTCAGTCTTACCTGTCAAGGCGAGGCTTCGTGCTCAATGGACATATGTGTGTCACGGTCAGTCAACTGCCACCTGTGTCAGCAGCCATGAAGCTATTGATAATTGCTTTGTATTTTGTCGTGATATCATGTTTACTGGAATTTACCGCATGCCTCTATTTCCAACCATCAAATGAACATGCGCTTTTGGCGGCTGTCCATAGAAGGATAAGGTAACACTTTGTTTAAACTCCCTATTAATGTATCTCTCCCAAAGTACTTTTTAAAAATTTGCACAACTGCTCTGGCCTTGAACGCGTGCAGGCGGCCCGATGTTGGAAAAGCTTTTGACCATGCCTTGTTGATCTTACTTCCCAGCTTACCTCGAGCGCAAGGTTCAAGACTGCGTTAGGCACATTCAAGTGCGGCAGATTATCCGATTGATTGCGTCGGCGTGACAGTATTTTCCGTGTTAGCGGGTAAGGAGATGGCCGAGAGTGGGCGCCTTTTCCTAATCCGCTTGCCGCTGCTTGCACCGCTAGAGCTTGGTAAAAACTTTTGGCGCGGTGCTCCATCATGACGCCTGTCACATGTCACACAAACCGCTTATAAGGGGGGCTTATTGTAGTACAAGCCTCTAGCGCTGTCGAATGTTTTTAATCTACCAGACAGGTAGGAGCGCATTCATGCATGGCACTGCGTGACTCTTGTCGTGGGTTTAACCGCTGAACAGCAAGTCCGTGAGCTTTCGACGTGCATCAAGAGTCTGCATCAGGAGTCTGGAGACGTACTTGGTTGATGAGGCTTCGCGCTGTCCGTGAATTGTCTTGAAGCATCTATAGTTTACCTGTTGGAGTTACCCGAGACGCCACATTTGGAGCTTTTGCAAGCGCTGTGTAGCAATAATTGATAGTACGAGGTGCTAACACCTTTCCGTCGTACTTTTCCGTGCCCTCTTTTTATAGTAAGCGTTAACGTTTCTTTTGTCCATCCATTGATTTCGCATACACCGACGTAGTTAATGCACCTTTGCAGTGGTATTGACGACATGGGTTTTTAAAATCAATTGTTGGAGCTACCTCGACATGCATGTCGATGCGTGCTCGATTACGTGACGTGTCCTGTGTTGGTCATTTCCACTGTTTCGAGGCATACTAACCATCTAAGTGATTTATAAACCGTGGGAAACGGGAATCCGGTTTGTTGGGCGTTACCGGGAAACCGCGACGATGCAGTCCCTTGCGGGTTCGTGGTCCTTTTCTGCTTCTGCACGGGAGGTTCCCAATCGCTGATCTCCACAGTTCAGTGTTGGAAATGGGTGTTCGAATTATCGTAAAGAGAAATACTGGTAACCTTCGAGTTCTACCGCTCGGTGCAACCGTGACCGTTCTGGTCTCTGCAAACTGACAATGAAGCAGCCCTTTAGAGTAGCTGTAGTCTTTGTTAGTATTTGAATATCTAATGTTGCCACGATAGTTATACTTGCTCAGGGAGCAACCGTTGAGAACTCTTTTGGGAACTAACTGCAAAGGGACATCTGCCACGTACAGCCCCCCCCCCCCCCCCCCCCCCCCACACACACACACACATGCGGACTATGTCGTTAGGAGGCGCATCAGTTAGTCCCATTTTTTGCTTAGAATGCGGGTTTCTGGAGTAATGCTTGCTTCTCAACAGAGCTGCGCTTCGTGTCAGGCACAGGCTTCGTATCTATATTAGGAGAACCATGTGAAAGATGTGCCAGGGTTACATCGGTGGTGAAGCGAGGCGATGTATACCACACGGAAGGAAACATGTCTACGACGTCGTTACTGCGTGTCTCAAAGTCTGAAAAGTGACACTAATTTGGGCGTAAAACTCGAATAGTCCGGGCTTTGTTACTTCAGGCGATTTTTTGGGTAGGGTCAAAATAAGGATGAAGCCTTTCCCGTCTCTTTGTGCGCGAGATTTCAATGGAAATACAGAGTAGGCAGAGAGCGAGGGCGTCAGCCCTCTTAGGTCTCCCCCTTTACCCGGCTGTAATTTTTTCTGCGGGGTAAGCGCAACTTGTTTCGTGTGATCTGGCGCTGTTGCGCCTATGTTGGCGCCCGTCGTTTCCTGGTCGATGAGCTCGCCTTGGAGACCGCCTGACCACGCCTGTATTGATCCAATGCATTGTTGCTGTGCGCTCTTTCTTCCGGGGTCGGACTTGTCCGTCTAGCTCGGCTCTCATGTCGCTGTGTACGTAAGGTGCCGGTTACAAAGGTTCCCTGCGAGCGGCTAGCTCTGCAGTATATAGTGCCGGATGGGCTTCTAAGGCCATATATCAGATTTTATACCAGGACTAGGGAAACGTTTCTCATGACTCTAAAAGAAAAGAAAAAGATCTGCAAGCTTCACACTGCAAATTCAGAGTGCGTTAAATGTTTACTTCAGTGCACAAAGAAAAGCAGAAAAAAGGGTAGCAGTATAACGCTGTTACATACTAGCTTGCTAATTGGCTGGGGAAACGATCGGCGGCACAGTTCAAGGGATCATGCGAAAGAGACAGGCGTCGGAACGAAACACCAAAGTTTTCTTACCTAAGAGGAGTAAGCATGCATCCGCAAACTTGGCATATAAGCCGTGTACGAATTGAAGCGGGGCCGAAATAGGGATGACTAGTATGCGCGGCTGACAGTTCAGACCGCCGACCACACCGAATTCCGTCACGGGCGCTACATGAGTGCACGGAGACCACGGCGGGCCAGGCTCTTAAACAACACGTGCTGAAACTGAGGCTTTTATTGCTCCTGCAAGAATGTTACGCCGTCTAGCAAAGAACAAGGAAGGAATGAAGCGCTCGTGGTGTTCTTTTCTGCCCTTGTGTCCGTCTTTTGCAGCGCTAGAGAAAGGGATCAAGATCGTCCGGCCTGGGTTACGAACGAGTGTTCTCCGATGCTAGGGCAGGTGACATGCTCAGAGGCTGGACGGGACGTGCACACGGGATATGCTCCCACGATATTTACCCAGCTGACAAAGAACGAATCTCGCGCCGAAACATCTGCGAAACTCCCCGGGGCCGAAGAGGAAGAGCCCTCAACCTTGGTTTTCCCAGCGTCCTAAGCATCTGTAGCGATATTGTGCTTCTTAAACTCACTTTTTAGTGTTGCTGCGTTCAGTCATATATACTGTCTAATCATACCAGGGTTGTTATCTGCATTCAAGACAAGTTTAACTGACTGAGAGGGGTGACGAAATTAAATGCGAATAAAAAATAAAACGTTTGAGATCACTGCGGTGCCTGCATCGGGGGAATGCATTCTTTGTGGAAGAAAGAAGCAGAGACCCGGAAGAGGCTTTCTGTTTGTGACGTCACACTATGACTTAACACCCCGGGAATGTTGGGCGCGCGTGACTCCCTTTGGATGTCAACATTTCCACCTTGGCTATTTCGACATCTGATCTGACTTAATTGGATCTAATTAACTGATATCACTAATTGATAATTAATGTCGTGAGTTAGAATTCATGCCTAAAACATAAAATTGCTGTAACTTTTTTTCTGAGCGAAATCAATTCCTTTGAACAGTCTTCCCGTCACGTGGAATTTAACCTAGTTTTGTGTTGGGGTGAAGGGGGGCGTAAAATTTCCCGATCGATGTCATATGACTTTGATGCCATGACCCTGTCTACCGGTAAGTATTTCTCGCTCACGGTCAACGCCGTGATTTGAAAGTCCGTGATGTTGACATCAGCCGCGTGAACCGAGAACTGGCTCACTTCAAGGTTAACGCCACGACCACGCCATGAGTGAAGAATTGAACGAAAGTGAAAGTGAAAGAAGATGAATCGGGGTGTCATATAGTCAAGAAGAGATGTTTTACGTATATAAACAGTGGTGGCACGTGGTTTGTTTCCTCGCTTCATGTTGTGCCGTACATAATTCTCAACCCTCTTTATTTCTTTAGTATCCTCGCGTTTCTTTGTCTGAGAATAAAGGCAATCTGCGACGGTCTAGTTGTCTCGACCGCTTTCTGCGCTGGATGAACTGCTTGTCGCTACTTGAGTCAGCCATGAACTGGCAGGCTGTTGGCATGGGAACAGGCTTGCGACAAGGTGCGTGAACGAATACGCGCACTTTGCGATTTCAGCTTTGTACTCCGTGAAACAATGAGACAAGCATGTTGCAACGAGTTCTCGGCGGGAGCAGCGAACCCAGTGGAGGACGACGCAAAAGGGCAAGGTCGGAGCGTCGGCCCCTCAGAAACATAAGCTCCGCGCTGCGACATCTACAAACGCCGTGCTCTTTTGTACGGGCAATGAGGAAAGACCGCGCGCCTAGTCTGTGCGCATTCTCACGCTTATGCAGGGTTAAGTGTATATCACGATTTTTTTTGTTTCTGTTGTCTGTCTTCTATGCACGGTTAATGACTATCTCGCAGACTTGGTTTAACAGCGCGAGCAACACGGACAAGTATAAGGTAGAAGTGAGCCGTTTTGTCTCACTTCTAACCTGCTTGTCTGTGTTGTTCGCGCTGTTAAACCAAGTCTCATTTGTACGCAAATCAACTCGCCTAGTTTTCTGCCCTCGCAGACTTCTTACTCTGTCGGAAAGAAACGCGAGGTGCGTAATATGGAGAGCTCTGGGATGTATTGAGGATTTGGAGCTCGCGTTAGCTTTCAGAAAGGAAGTGCGTCATCGAGGTGGCCTCAGGCTGGTCCTCGGTGCGGTGGATGCAGTACACCTGTGCGTGGCCGCTCTCATGGTTGCGCATGCCTTCGGACTCCTTTGGAGGGGCCGACCTGCAGCGCGGCCGCAGAACCGGTTCGCCGCCATGGCGCGCTCTGCGTCGTGTGTGCTCGGGGCCGTGACCTTGTCAATCAGACCCCCTCTTTCAGTTTGAGTTCATCTCCTGGACCCACGCGAACGAGGATGAGCGCGCATTTTCGGCTCTTCCCAAGCGGGCGAAGATGGATGGCCCTGGTTGGAGCTGCATTCAGAACGTGACTTTAGGAAGTCTTCCCTTGACTTGTATAAAACTTTCCATTGGGTGCACGTAGTTATCAGAACAGCTGCGTTTTTTAATGCAGGGAACAGATTCGGGGAGTTCGTGCCAGTGCTTCCAGTGTGCTTGCGCCAAGTGCACGCACCCGAGTCTAGCGAACGATATAACAAACCCCGGGAGGCGCTGATTGTAAACGTCTATACATCGCCAAGAGTTGCGCCGTGTGACTGTGCCCCACCCACAAGCACCGCCCGCTTGCTCGGGATCGAATAATGCTATTGTGCGGTCGCTTACGCTGGTTAAAACAGTGATTCCATCTTCTTGCATCGCGTTGATTATCACGGTAAAGGATCTTATCGGCGCATCGGCAGCTACGGCGTCTCTCATAGTCTGAGTAGATTTGGGATGTTAAACCCCACAAAACAAACAAAGAAAAAGAACCTAGCTGCGTGCGCCTCCCGTATGCGATGCGGATGTTAAAACCACTAGGCCACCGCTGTGGTGTATATTTCATTGTATACGTCGTATTGACGTTTTCTTTCGTCCTTGGCTCGTAGCGCAGTTTTTTTTTTTCTTTGTCGCATTGAACTTTATTGTATAAGAGCAGGGGATTTCGGGGCTTGTCAGGATATGTACGAAAAGCTTACTGAAACATTTGAAAGCATAGGAGAAGTATTTTAGGGGTTGATGCTTTTTGTGCTAGCTGATAGAGCACTGATTGCTACGTGCAGACGTTATGGGTTTGAATCGCTCCGGTCTTGTGGTCGTCTTTTCTGCAAGTTTTTGTGAAATTGCCATTTATATAAACAGCTTGTGATTATGGAAATTGTTTATTTACTTCAGTAACAAGTTTTCGAGAGAAGCCTTTAGTCCAGAGCCCGTCATCGGTTGCCATAACCCTAGCCAGGTCTACCAGGCGGCGCTGGTCAATCAGGTTCGAACTGGATAGCTCGCCTTTCCATTGGGCGCTTGGTGCTGCAAATGAATTACTTTAAACCCGATGGCAACCACTGTATACCAAGTTGCGGCACATCGATAGGCACTGAGGTGGGTTCTAATAATACCAATACATTTATTGGCCTTCTCGAAATCGAATACCCAGGAAGCTTGCCTCCTGAGCCTCTTTTCTGTCGGAGGTTTATAAATAACACATTTCCTATACGATGTCATCGAGAAGACGAGTATATAAGGTTATTTGTAAACTTTCATAGCGCTCAAGGCAATATGTATTTTGCTCATACATACACTGCCGCTGCGATTAGCTTTTTGGATATTACAATCCAGATCTGGCAATACTAGCTTGTCACTTCGGTGATTAGGAAGACCGCGGGCAGCAATCAGTGCTTCTATTTTAAAAATAGCAACCTAATACATTGCAAGAACGGGGTACCGAGCAATCAGGTTTGAAGATATAAGCTCATATTCTGCCCCGAGGAAGACATTTGCTCTTAACTGCGAGACACTCCGCAAGCATTCGGTGCTACAGCTATACGCGAAGGCCATTATCAACGATCCAATGAAAAAAATTAATTTGGAGGACGCTTAAGACGCGATAGCGTGCGCACCCATGCCTCGCATGCTGCTACTCTGAAGCTACTTTCATGACACCCAATACTATGCCTATTATTAAATGACGTTGACATTTCAGCTCGGCATATTCAGGCCTTCGATGGAGGCGAAAAGCAAGGCGCCCGTGTGCTGTGCGATGTCAGTGCACGTTAAAGAACCCCAGGTGGTCGAAATTTCCGGAGTCCTCCACTACGGCGTCTCTCATATCCTGAGTTGCTTTGGGACGTTAAACCCCACAAACCAAACCAACCATATTCAGGCCTGCGTTTACGATCGTTGTCAGCTAGCTGACGTTCAAGCTCGGCTTCGTCCGCACATTTAAGGCGATTCCCTCGGCAGGGACTTTTCGATGAAGGCGAAAAGCTAGGCGCCCGTGTGCTGTGCGATGTCAGTGCACATTAAAGAGCCGCAGGTGGTTCAAATTTCCGGAGCCCTCCACGGCGTCTCTCATAGGTCACTTTGGGTCGTTAAACCCCATAAACCCAAGCCAAGCTAGGCGCACAGCATTTTTTCGGGTGTTTTTTCTTTTTCTTTTTTTTTTTTAACTCGTCATTGAAGTAAGCGCGCAGTTTGATGATGATGCACTAAAACGCTCAGGCGCCATCTTCCTTGGAAAAGACATATCAGGTTTGGAGTTCCGGTTGGCCTCAGCATGGCGGCGCCACACTAATGTTTTCTTCGGCAAGATTTTGACTCGTCCTTCGAAGTTCCCTCTCAAACCATGGTACACCGTGCGACGGGTTTTCAGAGCAATGAGCCGAAAAAGGCTGCAGAACATGACTGTTGACAAGCCTTAAATCGCAACAAGCCCAAGCAGCGTAGTTATCAAGCTGATCTTATACTGACCTACTCGACATCACCATCAAATGTTGATGCTATCCTCTTAAACAATCGCTCTCAAACTGGGTTCAGCGGAAAGTGGGTGCCTTTTTGAATCACAGCGCCAAAGCTAATCGCGTTTTAAAAATGATAACGATTGATATTACTATTATTTATGACCCTCTACAAACCCCTGATTGCAGCCATAGACACATCTGCACCAACGCTGGCACATTGTGCCGCAGAAAACGTCTTGATATTAAAGCGTGCTCTTAAAAATTAGTGGCCGGTTTCCTTGGAACACTTGGTATATCTCGTCGCACTCGACACGCACTAAGCGCTACGCAGCGAAAGAATAGTCACGCTCAGCCTGGGTGAGCAAAGCTAAAGAAGGACAAAACTGGCTATAGCGCACCTGATTCGCATTTAGCCTTTTTACATATACACAGCTTTCTTTGTGTGACGTCCTCGTGAAGACAAGCCAGCTGAGCGATGACTGCAGCTCCAGAATTTCCGCGGAATGACTAATATACCAAGCTGACAGTGGGAAAGGCACCATGCCCATAGACCTGGAAGCGATGTTTGCGGTCATAAGCGGAAGGAAACGACCGGTACACATGTTTTTTTTAAACGCAGAGGAATGACTGATTTTATTTCAGATTCCGTACGCGCGCTACCGCGGAGGCTGGTGCCTAGGTCGGCTTTTGCGGTAAGGAAAGGAGCCCGTGTAGCGTGTATTTGTTTCCCTTTCTCAGTTGTGAATATTTACGCCCACACTGTTATGAAGGACGCCGTGGTGGAGAGTCTGTTCAGTTTCGGTCACTCTGCTTTTTTGTAACTTGGTCGAAGTTGCAGTACGCGGATTTGTTAGCATTTCACCTCTATTGAAATGCGGACGCCGCGGCCGGCAACGAATTCGCGGCCTTGATCTCGGTACGGAGTCACCGCTGCGGCTTCGGCTTCCTAAGAGCGGGGTCACAAGTTAGCTTTTCACGCGACGTTGAGGCGGAAGGAAAATGATACGTGTCCTCCTTCTGCTGCGGTCGGTACTGCTTCGCACCATAGTCCTATAGATACTTCGCCGTCCCGCTCAGCCGCCGTTGAATTAAACAAAATATTAAAAGCTTGCGCGAGTTCTTCACTGAAGGTTGTGTTGGGACTTCAAAAACAGTCTCAAAATTCGCTGACCTGAACCGAAACTTTTCCGGCCTGTCTTCTTCTATTTTTCCAAGCAAGGACGTTGCTGACGCTTCGCGGAAAGATGTTCATATCTATTGAAAGATGGGTGGACTTTTTTGCGCTGTTTTTAGTGATCTTTTTAACCTGAACCGCTGGATCGACCTTACCGGCCGGAAGGTATACATGCAAGAAGCTATATATTGCTCCTTTATTCAAAACTGTTTTTCTGCATGAATTGTGCTCACAGTCAGTGTGATTGTTAGAATTATAGGCGACGGCGGACCACCTCTCCCGTTCCCTCTCACACACGTTAGGTTCCGTACCTCACCAACCCAGGTGGTTGCAAATTGTCCGAAGCCCTCCATCACCTCGCTCCGACCTATCAAGCCAAATCTCTTTCTTTTTAATTCAGAAGCGTGGATGTGAAGCCTCTTTGGAGCTATTGGAGCAACCACGAAAAAAAAAAAAAAACTTTTGAGATCACTGCGGCAGCCGTAACACCCCATGGTAGTTGGGTACCACGTGACTTCCCTTGGACGTGGATATTATCCCCTTGGCTATTTCGATGCCTGATTGATTAGTTGGCTCTAATTAATTAAATAATTACTTCGCATGCGCCGAATGTTTTCCCAGCGAGATTTTTTTCATCTAGTGCAACTATTCGATCGTTTTCTAATTAACTCGTTTCGTTCGAACGTAATCCTGCCGACAAACTTCTGGTGGCACGTGACCTTGAAAACATACCCACCTAATGCTTACGCATTAAAAAAAAAGAAAAAAAAAACACCGCCAGTGGGTTTCCAACCCAAGCCAAGGCAGAGGTCAGCCTTTCTCTCCACTGCATTAAACCACTGCGTCATCAGGATTCTTTGTCTTTACTTTTATTTCACAAAGACGGTGGCGTATTGGAAGCGTAGTGTGAAAGGATGACAACTTGGCACACGGAGAGAGAGATAGAGAAAGGAAACTTTTACGAAAGACAATAATTTGCAGAAGCTATATTTAGGGCTCCGCTGACGGCCGCTGATGTTTAGCTAAACGCGTCTTAAATAGTTCTACATGAATATGTGTACTTTTATATAGCGTAGCTTAACCACCTCCTTTTTTCCCCCTCTGTTTTCGTACACCGTGCCCATCTTCAAATCCAATATTTTGTGCCAATGCCACAGTTGACTCGAACGATACGAATTCTTGTTCTCGTATTTGCGCAAAATTTTTAAATTATTTTTTTTCGACAAAACAAAAAAACCAACGATGTTCTTTCACATCGCTCACATTTTTATGGAGCTGGAATGCAGTAACAGCTTGGTGTCGTCAAAGATTTTCCGGAGCCCTCCACTGAAACGGGCGCCGTAGCCCGCGTGTAACTTTAGGACGTTCGACGCCATGCACCATAGACAGCAGTACGCGTAAAATTTATGTCGGCATACTCATGAGTGCGTTTATTCCTGCTCACGTCTGTGGAACGATGTGCATGGTACTAACAGAAAAGAAATTTCTGAACAGAGCTTTTTCCACTGTGAATGAAGTCGCGAGCGCACTCTCACTGAAGTGTTACCGCACTGTCAGTTAATGACGAAAGTCCCTGTGTCTGCCTCATGGCGAAACGCACCTTTTTGCACCGCACGATTTACGGGGCTGGGGTTGGGTTGCAGCACTTACACTAGATCGAGACAACGGCTCTTGGGAGATATCTAGGTGGCGTTGTCTGTGCGATTTTATGTATTCTTGTCTGTCTCTCCCTCTTCACTATTGCCTCATTCGCCGAAGCGGTCGAGAGAAATCACGTGGCCTTGCGTCTTCATAGACTACTAGACCAGTCAGCGCTCAGCAATGAGGTCGCGTGACCTGATAGCTGAGTCAAATTGGTTGGCATCAAAAGACCACATGGCGTGCTCTTAACCTGTCTACCAATCAGGAAATTTCATAGAAGAGCTGGCAGGTACTCTGGCAGGTTAGTTTGCGGGCGACATGGCCGGGATCTGACTTGTCAGCGGGGTGTGTGACGTCACGAGATCACGTAACACTTCCAAGCTGGCAGGTGATCTAGCATTCGAGAGGGTTTTGACGTACCCGTGACGTCATCGCACCTTCGTGGGCTGGTTAGTCGGCGGAGTTTGTGAAGTTATTGGACTAGGTGGCCTAGTCAACCTCGCAACTACTGAGGAAATTCCATGGTCGCTTTCGCCGGTGCACCGGTATGTGGCAGGTGACACGGCCGAGCATTAATCAGTCAGGAAGGTGTGTGACGTCACGATATGGCGTGGCATGGCAGGTGCTGTGGCAAGCCACCACATTATTGAAAGGCCACTAGACATATTTAAAGTCGCACGAAAGAAGGCCGCCAGTCATTACATCGTGTATAATCGCCGGTCTAATGGCGGCTCTCAGTCGGCCACGTACCATGTTGGGCAGAAGTCGGCCATCGCCCAAGGGCCAAGCTCGCACACCCGATATGCAATATGAAGGGTACCGCGAGGGACGCGAAAAAAAGCATAAATTATAAATTACGCCGACGATATTAGAGAAATAAGTAAACTATTATCACTCACTGTTCAGCTTAATCCATTGAATGACACGCAGGCTAGCCTTAAGTCTGTAGGTTTTGTTGCTTAGACAAACATGCGCGGAAAGAAATAGGCAGTTTATCTTATCAAGAGGACTGAATAGGTTACTAGCTTTTGGTAATTAATGTTTGTCTCAGTAATCCCAAGCATATTTTGGGGAACACATCACATGTGGTCTAGTTGAAGGAAGTATTAAATTTTCATGCTTATAAACCAGCAGAAATAAGCCGCACCGGCGGTGCTCGCGCTGCTGCGAGCGCATTTATGCTAGTGGCATTTTTGTGACGCTTGTTGGGGCGGTCAATTGAGGCAGCCAGCGAATCCAATTCACTTTGAACAATTCTAGTGGCTGTCAGTGACGACAGGAGTGTCTTGAAGGTGGTCGGATGGAGATCCTCGCAAGATGATGTCGCGACCGTGCTCGAAAGAAGGGGGGACACGTTTGTAGGATTCGGCGACTTTTCACTTATTCAAATCCACGGCACTTATATATAATGGTGCCAGCAGAAATGCAATCTTTACAGACGAGCTGTTTGGTGTGGACCACCTCGTCGTATTCACTCATGGCGGCATCCTTGCAAAGAACCAAGTTGTCCCGTGTATAAGCCAAATAAATTTCTGTAACATAATTTTCCCCTTCACGTCATCTTCAAAGGTTGAAATTTTTGCAATGTTGCACTGACGACAACCGTGTCCTTCTGCCGGCTGTTTTACAGGATGCCGCTGCATGGCCTCCCGTGCCCGTCCGCTCGCTTCGGCCGCGGTGACGATACCGGCGCGCCGCTGGCTGTGTCTTCAGCAGCCGCAGCACCACGAGCGCCCACAGCCTCGATGGGCTTCCGCCCTGTGGCGCGCCCGCTGGCCGGGCGTTGGTGGCTCGCTCCGCTGGGCGCACACCACGAGCTCACTGCGGGACGATCACGATGCCGGTGGAGGTGGAGGCCCGGGGCCAGCGGTGGCGCTGCAGTCCGACAAGTGGCCCTACCGCGACCGCAACATCACAGTGACCACGTGCGCCGATCTTTATAAAGTACGAGCAGGGTAGTCATCAAATACATCCTGCTGATATTATGATGGCGTGGTACCGTTGAGCGTGCATTGTCTACATAGTTCTTTGCGCAACTGATAGCAAAATCACAGAGTTCGAGTCGCGGCGCTAGAAATATGTGCACTTATAGGTTACTTTCTCTCGTGTAATGAACAGACCCTGTATCAAATAAACAAGCCACTACCTATAGCATTTTTTCGAACGGTGGTAATGCTCACCTTGTATCACCAGTGTTGTATATCTTAAGGGGAAATATCCTCCTCACACTTCTTGAGCCTAGGAATTATTGAGATCTACAAGAGCCCGATTACGTAAGCCAAAAGAAGACGCCGTGGCCCGCGTATTAAGGTGGATTACGGAGAATTAGTTGTAGTCACGTATATGCACTGCAATGGCTATCGCCGCGAGATCAACCTAGAGGTCGCGCCGCCGTCTCTCCAATAGTGTGGATCGGCATCAGGTGACGTCCGCAGAAACGTACGCGATGCCGCTTTGGTTCGAAATTTGCGGTGAGTTTGCTAGCGATGAAAACGCAATGGATGGATGATTTACTCTTTACATAGCTGAAAATTTCAGACGGTGAAGAAGCGCATGTTGTAAGTAAATTTGCTTTGTTGAAGTCATTTTGCACACGTTTTGCATTGCACCGCTCTCGTGGGCTTGATATTTTGCTTGCGTCGCACTTGTCTGAATAGTTGTTTTTTTATTCACTTTTTCACGATTGTGCGCCTGTAAGATAGATATATGGTGTTATAGAAATTTGATGTCACTTCCAGCGAGTACATTTCACCTCTTTAAGTATCACTGTGGTGACATGGTGCTGCACTTTCTTGTTGCGCTTTGAGGAAAAATGCCAAGAATGTCATTACCGGTTACCCTTCCTGACATTGCGTCGACACGCGCTGCCACTTTGGTGCGGCCTTCCTATTGTTTCTTACTTCCCATAAATGCATTTTGGTAAGTAGCAAACGCCACACGATTGCAGGAATGCCTTCCACTACGAGAAAGATATCAGAACTATACATGAAGTTCTACATAGATAACTTAGAAACCGTAAATTACGTCGGTAGTGCTGTAGCAAAAGGATGGGCAAACATATCAAGACTCCCTCTGTGGGCACTTGCTTTCAATACTGAGTGTTACGCAGTCTCTGACTCTCTGTTGCTCTAGGAAAAAAAAAAAAAGAAGATAAATGTTAACATCGTTAACGGCATCATCTAAACTGGTTCTCTATAGTAAGCGTATTCGCGGCACTTACACAATTACGCAATTATTAGATGACGTATAAAACCACGGCCAGTCTTGAGGCAGAGCGCGCTTTTCTTCTTCTCCTTCGAGTCCGGCCGTGACAAAACATGAGAAGAGCAACAACACAAAGGCGTAGCATAAACGTTTTTCTAAGTTCCGAGTCACGTCAGAAGCGGTGGTAATGAGTATGACAGACTCGAAGTGACTCATGCTTGAGTCAGCAATCAATTAAGAAAGTAAAAATTCCTGAAGACGGTCATGACAGTCTTTAATGCGAAATAATTACATGGGCAATTCTCTAGCTACGTTTTTTTTTTTTTTTTTTTTAAGAAAACGGGAGGGAACGGGAGGGGAGAAGGCGATAGTGTGAAGCCAGAGAGAGATCGTCGTTTGCTGATGCTGGCCTCGATGAGGCTCGCACTCAGCCAAGCTGGCAGGTTTGGGTGTCCGATGAACGCGAGGCGCATCTTGGCTCTTCTTTCTTTCTTCTGAGAAATTCTCTTTGGCGCTTTTCTCGGTTAAACTGGCAACGCCACCAACGGCGATGCCGCTCCACCACCAAGCGCTCTGAAATGCACAACAGAGACCGCGTCATATTAGTACAAACTAAGCGGAAATATGAATGGCAGATTAAGTTGAACGAAGAATTAAATAAAAGGGCGCCCATAGAAGAGAGACATGGAAGAGTTGAAGTCATTCCGCATAGAGCAAATCTTAGTAGTTTTGTTTCGCCGTCGCATTGAACACATTCACCTTAAACACAGCTTTATACTTGCAAAACAAAAGAAACAAACAAACATATGCGAACTATACGGAGAAATGATTACCATAAATCACGTTTTATGTTCATTCACGAGGCTCGAGAAACTAAGGAGGGAAACTTCGCCACATTTTTTATTTGAATGCAATTTTTGTTTAACTCAGTTCGCAATAAGAAAATCAACTTGTGAACTTTTATTTTTTTACGCCTCTAAAAGGAGCAAAGGTGCTTATAAAATATTAATATTTTAAATATATTTAGCCTATTTCCCGCTAAAAGCTTCGCCGCGGTAGCTCAGTGGTTAGGACGCTTGTCTACTGATCCAGGAGGCCGGAGCTCGATCTTGACCGCGGCGGCCGCATTTCGAAGGAGGTGAAACGCAAGGCGCCCGTGTGCCGCGCGATGTCAGGGCAAGTTAAAGAACCCAAGTTGTCGAAATTACCCGGTGCTTCTACTACGGCGTCCCCTATAGCCTGAGTCGCTTTACGATGTGAGACCCCGTAAACCAACCAAATGAAACAAGGAACCATTTCTCGCAAATTTGTAAAGTTCAGCACTGCGTTTTGCGCATTATACAGCCGCTTATACGGCATATAGCACAACACCGATCTCGTGTTACTTCTTCATTCGTGGCTGTCAAGGGATTGCAGAGAAGCGCTGCCTTGGAGATCGGGTATATGTGAGAAATAAAGAGTGGTCGTCATTCTCTATCTCACTATATCGCCAAGTGAACTTCTGAACAGCATCGCGGAATCTTCAGTTACCCGGTAGTGTCGTCCTTACAGATTTATAGTGTTTGCAGGTTCATTATGATAAAGCACCGGCACAAGAACTTAAACACGTTTTATTTACTTTATGCCCGGCGTCTGCTTTTTCGCTTGTTTGCCATGCCTTTTTGCCTTCGTCAAACCTTTAGCGCACTTCCAGGCAAGGACGGAGAAGGAAGACAAGAGACACATGGAGCGCTACATATTTATGTAGTGACTCATTGTACTACAAATATAGTTCGCTAACATAAATTTTTTCCATCCTCGTCTGGGTGTGCGCTAGAAGTTTGATGTCATGTCTTGACAACGAGGCCAAACTACCACTTTAGACAACTATATTTGTTTTCTTAATGACCTGCTCTTCCTCCTCCTAGTCCTGGCGGGGCACGCGGCGCGGCTACTCGCGCGCGCCTGCCAGCGGACTTCCGGTTCCGGTGTCTTTCGTGCACACGGGCTTGGACCGTACAGAGCGCGCTGGCCCCACGCCGACCCCTGCACCAAGCCGCAGGCCCGTGGTCGTGATCCTTACAGGCGCGCCGGGAAGCTACAAGGACTTCGTACACCTCATCCCCTTCCTGGACCGAAACGGCGTCGATGTCGTCGCCCCCGCGTGGCCTGGTGCGTGATTTATTCACTTATTTATTTGAGATAGACAAGCCTCAACGACAGGGTTGCAGATGAAATCTGGCGAAAACGATAAAACATGCGCGCAGCTAAACGCCCGAAAACAATTTCTTTTAGAACCACGGAAGCTGGCTAGCACAATTTTTTTGCATTTTTGGGAGGCGGAAAGCAAGGCGCCCGTGTGCTGTGCGATTTCAGTGCACGTTAAAGAACCCCAGGAGGTCGATATTTCCGGAGCCCTCCACTACGACTTCTCTCATAGCCTGAGTGCTTTGGGACATTAAACCCTATAAACCCAACTTTTTATTTATTTGAGACGCCTCGCATATGTATCTGGTTCCTTGACGGGCGCGTTTAAATGGACACTGAAGCGGAATAATACGAGGTGTGCTGTTGGAAGATTAGTGTCCTGTATATTGTTCTTCAAGCTCATTCGAGCTTTTTTTTTTTTTCTAGTGTCCTTTGCTTTTCTTTTCGGCGAAAGAACGAGTTTTAAATGTAAGAAATGTTTAACTTTTAGTGAAGACTAAGTTTTGATCGAAAAAAAAAAACACATTACAACGAAAAGCATAGCGATCTTAAAGGATTCCGGTAACTGCATTCGGTCAGGTGAATTCTTCGACAATCGCGATCGGCTCGCTGTTTTTACCTGAAACAATATTTCAGTGAAAACAGCACAAATGTCGCCCACTTCATCTGCCGCCAGTTAGAACCATGACGTCATATGTGCGCTTCTATGTCGTCCTTGTCCTTTTTTTTTTTTTTTTTTTTTGCGCTGTTTTCTAACAGCGGATATCAACTAGCCCAAACCAAGATTCTCTTGCCGCGGGAAATCGCCGTCACAGAATATGCCGTTAGCACACATTGCGAAAAGTGAGGCCGGTATTTTTAGTGGCATATACGTAACATTATGATCAGAGATATATTGCGTTTCATGGCGTCACAGTACGTTCGGGGCCAACTACTTAAAAAAAAAAAAAAAACATAATTATGACCAAATAGCTGCTCGTGTCCGTTAGTTTACCCTTTTGTGTGTTTTCCAAATAAAATATGTTTGAGCCACGGAGGACATGCCGGCCTGTGCAGTGAGCAGCTAAATCGGCTTCTGTGGTCAGTCTTCAGTGTATTTTTTTTTCTTAAACGCGTATTGTCCCAATTTGGCTTTTGTATCCACGACAGGTGGGCAGCTGAATGACCCAGAAAGAGAAAGTTATTCGTTTACAAATGAAATAATTAAAAAGAACTCATGTAAGTCATTGCACATAAAGAAGTGTATGGCAGCTCGTATTATCTGGCCCTTCGTTTTTGGAAATTCTCGGTGCCATAGCAGTTCACATGTCCTGTATGCTGCAGATGCTTGTATTAATTTCTTGGTTCCGGGTGTATATATGTTTCAACCCGAATATTCTTCTCAGTTAATTTCAGTTCCGAGCTGTTCACTCATTAAATTGCCTTAGACGTTCATTTTCAAACATTCAAGGTCTGCTAACCTGAAGTTCCTTCGGTGCTTTCTTTTATGCCTATCAAACTAAGCGCAGTAACCTGTGTGTTTAGCAACTTTCGGCACCCGCCATGTTGTGCCAAAATTAGCTTTCCATCGCTATTGCTCGATTTGAATAATGGCGTTTTTTTTTTGTTTTTTTTTTTTCCGGGAATAAAGCGTGACTTCTTAAGTGCTGCCTAGCTGCTAAAGTTATCGGAGACGAACGCGGATCTCTAACCCAGCAAGTTAAAAAAATGTAAAGTCGGGCAACGCTTCAGGAGTTTGTTGATATAGTTAGCGGCAGGAGTGATTTCAGATTCGGTAAAAAAATAAGCACAAATTAGCCATCTACATCGACGGTCTCTGTCAATAAAGCGGCTTTGCGGCGACGGACATGGTTCAGCACGGAGTTCAAGGCTTCTCTGTTAAAAGTTGGAAGAGTAACAACATTACGTAAAGTTAAAGGATTGCGGGGTCTCCACCGACAGGTAGTAGCGTCCTTGTTTCCATTTGTTGCTCTTTCATGCACATGCATGGTTCCTTTGGCCCGCCTCAAGGTTGGATTTTAATGAGCATGATCGGAGTTTTTTTAACTCCTATGACGGCTTGTCTTTGTGCTGTATAATTACGCCTCATTTATGACTACACTCGGTTGCTAATACTGCCTTTTTTCCGCAGACCTGGCCTTCAGCCGGCAGTCGATGTGCTGGTGGCATTCGAGCGCGGAGAAGACCAACCTTGCCCTCGATTTCCTGAGGGCCGTCAACGTCACGGAGTGAGTATACGCTGCCCCTTCGCTTGCCGCTTCCATTCGGCGCAAGGTAGTAACGATCACCGGCAGCATCTGCTATCGTTGAAAAATAGAAGATTAATGCAACTGACGGGGCAGGGTATGCCTTAACGTAAGTATTCCCACGGACGGGGTATCCGCTGCCGTTCGGGGGTTCAGACCTTGCGAACGGATGGTATGTCAACTGATGATGATGTCAGGTTTCATTATTCAATGCTCAAGGTTGTCCCTGTACTGCGACCGCATGTGAAAAACGACATTAGGCAAAGCTTTCTTTGCCTTGATACTAATTGATACAAATTGGAACACCATTCGGGTTCCATCCATGTTACCGCGAAGGGTTCATATTGCGCTGCCAGGCCACCGATGATGACGTAGAAGTGAGTTGACCTGCTCTGCATGTAACGCCTTGTTTCTCCTCACTTTGTCGCATATAGACTTCGCGAGATCCCCACTTGTATGATATAGCCACCAAAAACAGTACGGCTTGTCGAATTTCGTTGCTGTCCACTTCATCTGCAACGTGATGTAACGTAACCGTGACCAATGTGATGGCCAGGGCGGACATGCTGGTGGCACACAGCAGCGGCGCCTACCCAGCCATGCGCCTCATCTGCCGGGAGGACGGTCTCAAGGTCAAGAGCCTGGCTCTGCTAGCGCCCGCAGGGTACAGCCAAATCAAGTGAGATTCCTCTTCACGCTCTTCTTCCGTGCTCTGATCATACAACTGTGGACGGAAGTCGGCTTTAGAGCCTTCTAATTATTTGCTAAGAGCTCCGTAACTTTGGTCGCAATCGTTTGGGCTGGATTCCTCACAATCTGCCATACTTTCACCCAGGCTGTGTTTAAAGGAAAGTAATCCGCGAGATTTTTTGCGGCAAAGTGCATGTTTGTTTTTGTTTTTTCTTTTTTTTTGTTTTTTTGTTTTTTTTTTTTTGACAGCGAAACAAGTTCCCGAAATTGATTGTATACAAAGCTTCACCTGTAAGACGCCACTCCTACACTGACGCCTTATATCATCCGTTGCTGTTTCTATAGTTCCGCCATAACGCTCCGGAAAAGTGCCAGTAATCCGCCGTCTTGTATACACTGACGAAATTGCATAGGCGCCAATGTTTTCTAGCACAGCCGCGATGTTCTCATTGAGACAGGCTTTCCCAGTATCCGTTGTCCTTTTCTGTGTACAACTGTACGTACTGAAGCAAGGAAGCTTACCGTCTTCTGCTTGAAAGTCAAAAGCTCTCGATAAGTGAACCGGCGCCGATATGCGACGCGACGGCAGTATACTGCCACTCGCAAGTTGTGAGCGCTAGCGGAATTGCTTATTTGTTTACCTGTTTATACAAGTGAGCGGAACGCAAGGCCGACGGCTTGATCGTTCCACTGCGGGCGCATTGCCCGCGAAAACAAGTTTCACTCTCTGAAGGCCGCCGCCCTGAATGTGCTAAGGCGACAGCACGAACGGCCTTCTGAGGTAACTGTCCTTTTGGAACCCTGGCGTCTGTGAATCACTTTCTCCCAATTCCTCTCCATCGATTACCCCACGCTGAAGAGATACGGATGCGGTAAGGGCGAAATGAAGCTGCCTCTGTTCGTTTCACTTTATACGCAGGAGGAGGGGAACAAATTCATTTTACGTTTATTATCAGACATAGGCGCGCGCTTCTCTTGCGTCCTGTTGCAGGCCTGTCTGTATAGTCATATATAGCTTCGGCTGTTGGCCCAACAGCTGTTTGCTCATATTCTGCAGAGTTTCATGATGAAATAAAAATGCCAAATGTCGAATGAACAAGACCAGTTGCAGCAGGCGGAGCGATTGCATGGGACAGCAGCCCTGGAAAAGATGAACTTGAGTCTAAAGCAGGCGCGTGGGCCTAAATGACAATGATAACAGCTGTGCTAGCAGGCCAGCCGCGCTCGAACTTGTTAAAATTATAATGCAGCAGTACATGCAGTCTGCGGTAACTACTGTCGGTTGCACCGGTTATCCTTGCGCAACGTAATGGAAGAAAGTTTTCCTAAAATCGCATTTTTTATGTTTACCCCGCCGTGGTGGAGCAGTGGTAAGACGCCCGACCACTGTGCCGGAGTTCCCGGGTTCGAATCCGACCACGGCGGCTGCCTTTCGATGGAGGCGAAACGAATTGGCGTCCGTGTGGCGTACGTTAAAGATCCCCAGGTGGTCGAAATTATTCCGTAGTCCTCCACTACGGCTCCCCTTTCTCTCTTTCCACTTTCATCTCCCACCTTCCTCCCTTCCCTTACGGCGCGGTTCAGGTGTCCACAAAGCAAGTGTGACTGATACGGCGCCTTTCCCTTCCTGTGAACCAATTAATAATTTTATGTTCCGCGAGTTCATAACTCAGACGATGCGCCGGAAGCCAGTATATGTCCCACTTATATGTGACCAAGTTTCTGGAAGGTACTGGATGTCCTATTTCAATGAAACTAAGGCCGACCGAGAGTCTAGTACGTTTTTACATTTTTTTCTTTTTTCGTATCAAACGTTACGGTTACAACGCTCGACTATACATAACCTAAGGACGCGGGATCAAAGCACCCGTGTAGTGTGTGATGTCAGTGCATGTTAAGGAACCCCCGGAGAGTCGAAATTTCCGGAGCCCTCCACTACGGCGTCTCTCATAGCACGCTAAACCCCGTATACTATATCAAAACTTATTTGTTCTGCTCCAGCTGGCATCTTTTTTTCTGTTGTTTTTTTTTCTTTTGCATATGTGATAATGTATGTGCAGGACTTTAAATAATGTACGATGCGGTAACATGCTGGCATGACAGTTTGTAGGCGTTAGTTTTTCCAAGCATAAAAATAAGCAGTTCTAATGCTATGGTGCTTATTAATAAAACGTAACAAACCTTGCCTCTTTTAGCTCTGCAACAAAGATGAATACACAGTAATAATTTGTTGACGTGACTAGTATTCCATCACTCAGGCGTCAACAGAGGCTTTAAGAGATTCACTATGGCTGGCAGGAAGGATGAACAGCACACTGAAGTTGGAATTGTATTTGTGCCGCGCACTGATCGAGTAATGCTTACAATTGTTCAAAAACGTTTCTTGGCTTTAAGAGTACCAAAAAGGCAGCACTATAGTAACTGGGTGCTGAACTCCAACACAACCTGAATGTCAATTTAAATTTCATAACTAACGCATCGATTTTAACTGTGACAACGCAAAAAGACTTGTTGCAACACAACCATACGATGGGCATATCTTTGGTAATATTTTGCCGCGCCAATATCAGAAAAAAAAAAGGGGGGGGGCTAGCGAATCGCGGCTACCGCATATATAGGCGTGGCAGTGGATATACCGCAGCCCTGCAGTACTAAAATAAACGGCCGCACACCGGCACGCCAGTGGGCAGAAAATAACCGCGCCCGAGAATGGCTCGAAAATCATCAAATGTTGATTTCGTTTAGTGTTTATTGGTCAACTGAATAATACATTGCGCCGCCGATGATACACCACTATTACCAACTGTTGTTTCTAAAGTTACATTGTAATATAGTTAACCCCGCCGAGGTGGCGCAGTGGTTGCGACGCTCGACTATACTGTGCCCAAGTATGCGGGGTCGAATCCCGGCCTCGGCGGCCGCTTTTCTATGGAGGCGAAAGTCAAGGCGCCCGTGTGCTGTGCGTTGTCAGTGCACGTTAAAGAACCCCAGATGGTCGAAATTTCCGGAGCCTCCACTACAGCTTCCCTCATAGCCTGAGATGTAATATATTTAGTCTGTTCTTGGCTCAAGTTGTAGACCGTCAGCAAAGTGTGGTTCTTGCATTTGAGACTGAAAACCGATAACGTCGCAGGCACTCGACATGTTCGGCGAACGGCTCGCGCATTCGCAGAGCTATACTTTGCGGTCGTGTAGTCACGTCACTCATGATTTCATAAGCACGATTTACCTGTGGCAATAACACTGTTTAATGTCTCGGATAGGATGTTCTGTCTCTGTGCTGCATTTAATTTTACGCATATCTTGCGCTAGATACCACAAGAGAGCTAAATCCATAAAAATTGAAGGACACTTATAGGGTCCACCTTTTAGGGTATGACGCGATAGCGCAGGCCGGCTACCAGCCCACATTTAAAGCCCCTCTTCAACCAAGCCGTAATAAGGTACATGCGTGGCCTATATGAGTAACCTGAATGCAAAAGTCCTGGCATGCTAATCCTGACATCTGTCTCCTATAGGAAAAGAGAGGTCCGATCAACGTTGGCAGCTCCTGCCAGACGTAACTTAGGCAACCCAGTGCGCGGCTGCAATAGCTGCCAGCACCATGCTCGTGATCTTTCGTACACAAAGCCAACGCCAAATTTTCGTTAAACGGTGTCTTAACGCTACCGTATTAATTACGCCCGAGTCACGGAACCTTATACACAGGATGTTCTCGAGCTAACTTGAAGTTTTTGTTGACTAGCACAGGGACGCGAATCTATTATTCAGTTATTGTGTTAGGGTGTTTAATGTTAAGCTAGTTTCCAAACTTTGCTGAGGTTGCCCCTCTGGGTCCATGTGGTCGCATTACAGTGTGATGAAGCCGGACTGGTTCCCGAAATTCCTGAGCCGAATGTACCAGCAGCCACTGACCCAGCGCCTGGTGAACGCCCTGGCGCTGGCATTTCTGGTGGCCACCCGCCATCCGCTGCGTCGGGACATCGACAACGTGTTGCTCGCCATGAAGGCCATGCTGTACGCCGACAAGGCTCAGGTATATAGTCGCTGCGCGAATAACACACTGCACACACGCACGTGGATACGTGCGCAGTCTTGAAATATACAACTCAGTCCGCATATGTTTTTAGTGGCGAAGTTGTCCGTCCTTTTGTCCACTTCGAGGAGGACGAGGGATCTGGCTATAGAGATCAGGAAGAAAGGGTCGGAGGCAACGGTTGACCTATTGGCTTGGGCGGTTATAGCAAGGATTATGCCACTAGAAGAACCCGGATGTTAGCTGCCATGAAAGGAGGACTTTATGACATAGGTATAGAGGAATTCGGAGGCTGCGCTAACAGCGTGTCTGAACAGACACACAGGATAACTGTCGCTGCTGTCAGCGATATTTCGAAAGAATTTCCCTCGAGAGTATCGCTGCAGTTCTTCTGGGCAATTAAGGGTTCACTTGAGCTTGGTTGGCTTTGCGAAAACAAAACAGACGCATGACTGAAAAATACTTCACTGACACACCGAAGCTAATGTTCAAATATTCGCGCTGCGCGCTTGTCGCCGTCCTTGGGTGTTTTCACTTTTAAATATTGTATACCAAGCTTCAACAACGGCAGTTCATTTGCTTTTTCCGACACAGAACTCCAAGCGTTAATTTTGTGCATGCATGATAAATATGGTAGTGGTTTAACCATAACTAAGCGCAATTTTAAGTGCAAAAGCTAAATGTTTTCGCACTAAATAGGCTAGCTAAATCTATTAGGCTTAGCTTAGCCTAACACGCTCAATTAGACTCATGAAGGCGTAATTTCTTCAGATGTCTTTTCCTATAACCTCTGCTTCAGAGAGGTTTACTTAATGGTAATTAAACCCTGTTCCCTTTGACCGTGACTTGAGTCATACTAGTCGGGATCAGTAATAGCAATTCATACATAGTTTAAGAGTGTATTGCAAAACTAGGGTTGGTTGTTGTCATAGGAACGTACTGACGGAATCAGTATAAATCGGCGAAATCCAGTATGCTAGAATATAGAAATGCTTTCGCACTAGAAAAATAGCACTCTCCGTCGCCCTGAGTTCGTATAGGGATGGGTACGCGTCGCCTCCCGAGCTCCGGCGACTTCGCTTACCGTCTTTTTCACTATACACAGTGGCTGGCCCAACGTTCGTGTTATAGGGGTGCATGCTGTAGCCAAGGCAGGCTTGCGTGTTCCTATACCATGTCCTTATGCAGAAAAAAGCGTCGAACGCTTTTTAACTTGACTGCCTTATCTACAGAGTGTCCGTTCCCATGCACGATGCCAGCGTAAACATACCTGTTAGAGTTGCTGTACGGTGTCATATGGTGATGCGACAACTGGCCCCTCGTGATACATGGTACGATCTCAACTGTGCAATCTCTGCATTCATTTCCAGATGCGGAATTTCTGCATTCATTTTTTAGTGATACTTTAAAATTAATTGTACATGCACGCGTCTTTCCTCGTCGAGAAAATATAGGGGGGTTAATCTGAGTCTTGCCCTAAACAGGCAGTTATTGAGCAAAAAAAAATAGCAAAGCCTGGAGGGGCACTTGATCGGCAACTCCCGTTTCCAGCCATTTCATCGCAGCGCAACTGGTAACGGCCTTTGTTCTTTGTCAGTGCAGTTTTTTGGCGTGTATAGTGCCTGCTGCACCTATATATTACTGATTTTCTGTGTTTTTCGTTGTTATTCAGCTCACGTGGCCGTAAAAGCGTGCATTGAGTAGGTACGTCTTACTTTAATGGCCCTCAAATCACATTCCCGCGTTAGGGTTAACGTCTTGAGTATGGTTCCTCCAGTCGTGCTGGTATTAGTGGTGATGAAGAAGGCGCTCGTGCAGAAGGCCCGACAGTCTCATACCACTCGCCTATTAAGGTTCTTGCTTCATGCGTTGCGTGTATAGAATGCGGGAGCAGACACTGTAACCAGAGAACGTCATTGGCACTGCCACCTAAAGCAACAACAAATAAATAAATAAATAAAAATAAAATCTCTCCACCGGGAATAGTACAATTATTCCACCGATGTCCAGCCGAGCGCGCAGACCACTATTCCACGCCGGGCTCGTGAGAAACAGGTCGCAATTCTCTCTTTGTCTAGCGCTAGCATATTGGATTTAGATATGTGCCTTCTTCCTTGTAACGGGTGGTCCTTGACGAAAAGAATGATAGTGGTGATGACAATGACGCTGCAATTAGTGATAATCATGGAAGTAGCAATGACGCTACAATAAGTTGATAATGGTTATAGGGATGATAATGATAGTAATGATGCGTGATAGTGAGGATGCAGTTAGTGGAAAGAGTCCTGTAAAGTAGTTTTCGCCATTTCTTTAAAGGTCAACTCCGGTGGTTTTTCCATCATTCTGTGTTTTTGGTTGAATTACATTCCTCGGCACGTCCTGACTCGAACACAAAAAATCGTTTTTCGAAATTCCAATTAGAAGTATTTTTAAAGAGAAAAAACAGCAAATCGAAACCGAAACTGCTTTTACGGCCAGAAACGACGTCCCAGGTGACGAAATGGTGACGTCACACTCAGTATTAGAGAAACGCTCGTACGTGCGTTGGATGGTGAAAATAAAGTATGGAAATCATGAAGCATTGCATAAAATGTCTGAGGTAGTCCAATATAAGCCTCACAATTTCATAATCATGCGGGAAGTGGACAGTAATGCCGGTATACTGTTTGTGACGTCAGAAACTCAGTGTTGCCGGCAGAAATAGTCTCAACTTAAGCCATGAAAACAGCATATTTTAAAGTCGTGTTGCGCGCGAACGGATTATCGTACGGCGCCCAAATTTTGTAGAATGCGTCAGGACGGAGAGGAGAATCTACAGTAAAAATTTTATTAGAATATTCGAATGTCAAAAAAACCCCGGAGTTGCCCTTTATGCGCAGTCCCGTAATTTTTGTGCCCTGGGGGTCGCAGTTCAAGAAGGACGCCGAGGCGGTGGCCGCGAGCAAGCTGCCCACCCTGGTTGCGATCAGCGACAATGACAAGTTGATCGACCTGCCCGTCAGCTTGGAGACAGTTGGCATCCTCGGCGGATCCCCCGAGAGCACCTGGTACTACGACCACGAGAAGCGGCTCAAGAAGCGGGGTACGTATACACGCTGACGTCACGGGATCCACTAGTGGAGCTGCAGCATGACAGCGGCAGTAGTATATGGCTTTCAAAACTATGTTCGATTTATTCTCCTCGAATAGCTGCAGCGTAGACGGCGGAAATCGTAGCTTTCAAATCGTGTTCATTTTATTGTTCTTTAAAACTGTACCTTCCAGTTTGATAAGTCAAGCATGTACACAATAAATGGTATATCCTTTGGTAATAAAAGAAAGAAAAGAGGTATTTGCGACCATCGGCGTGTTCCGGAGCATCTTTTCAGTGGCATTCACGCCTGAAGATTGACAAAAAATGAAAATAAAGCTATATTAAAGAGCTGTCACTCCGGTAATACACCCGGGAAAGGAAGAGGAAGTTAGGGACTGCTCGATAAATCTGCGTGTTTAGACAGTTTTATCCAAAGTGTGTATACACAGCAACAGGAACCTATAGAGTTCTGGAGTATGATAACTATGCCTTGTCAAGCGATGAGAATTATGCATTTGGACGAAAGTGATGTACAGGATATCCTGTATGCCCGTAATTATCTTTGTAAAACATAAGCCACGAGCATTTCCCTCTCTAAAATGTGTCATCATGCCGCTTAATTCTCTGACGTGGAGTGCATGCGCCGTGACAGAATATTTCTTTTTGAAAAGCGATCTCTAGCGCCCTAGCTTTGTCAAAATAGGGACTCAAATATGTTGGTAGAAAATCCATTGCCACAAATTGAGAGAGAACAGCCTCACAACAGTCACATCTCGAGAACGGATGGAGGAAGGTTTAAAATGAAAGGAAACCTTAGGAAACAAGATGGTGGCAAATGCTGCACGTAATAACGGTATGTGCAAAGTTATGCTGCCGCAGTCATTTTGTCTGGGAGTGACGAGAGCATTCCTCCAGCCACATGTAATAAAAACTCGCGGCTTAGGCATCATATGTGGGGGTGGTGGTAGAAAGCATTTATTACAAAAGGAGAGGTTGCTTGGAGAGCCACCCCTAGTGGGCCGCTCCCCTTACAATACTAGGTGGAGTCCCTTATTCCAGGACTCCATTGGTCTGGGTCGCCACGCGAGCTCTCTGGACCAGCGCTTGTTGTGCCGCTAGATCCAGGCAGCCGAGCAGGGCCGCCTCCCAGTCCTCTCGGGTAGGGGAAGCGGTTATGGTAAAAAGAGAATTTAGCTGGCATGCCCAGACCATGTGAAAGGTGTCAGCCACCTACCTCTCTAGTTAAGAAAAAATTAAGTGTCATATGTGGAGTCTTGGTCAAAAATATTCAGGGTGCCTTCAATGCGATAGAAGCAGCTACGTTCCGGGTTCTGCCACCGTGCACTGCCCTTCGTTTGCGCCATGTATAGAGGACGGGGGTAACGTATACCTTTTACTCCAGCGTGTCTCTTCATAACAGTGGCCGTAAAAACCTGGTGCAGCCTTCGTTCTTTCTGCAGCATGCTTCTTGTACAGCAGCCACAATGCGTGCGCAGGTGCTGTGGCCACGGTCAAGTTGCATGCAGATAGATAAATGAGCGAGAGAGAGAGAGTAATTTAATTCGAATAAAGGTGGAATTCCCGAGCAGCCGTGAAGCTTCGTGCAACACGCTGCAGCTACGGAAATGGCCTACGTGCCTGTCCTTCTCATAATCCTGGCAGATATTCAGTGCTGTGCATATAAGCTTTCGACTTTTCATTGTGTTCTGCTTGTGCGAAAGTTTGGTTCGGTTCATTGAATTTATGTCCTTAAACGACTGGAGCTATGAGGGACGCCGTAGTGGAGAGTTCCGGCAATTTCAACCACCTGTGGTTCTTTAACGTGCAATCATACAATATAAAATATATTCGTGGCTATTTTCGGTGCATCGTTGCAGAGTATCAAGTTGCTTCAAACCGCTACCAAAAAACATGCTCCCTGGCCGACATGACGCGCGCTTTCAAAGGCGGATGAGCGGCTCTTACTCCGCCTCTATCTATACCAACACACTGCTGTGCCCGGCAGCTCTAAGACACTTCGACCCTGCTTTCTCTGGCAGCTGCCCGCGCTGTGGGGTGGTGTCTTCGGACATCTACCACATGGTGTGGGCCTGCCCCTCAAATCCGGCTATCCCCCCTCACCCCAACCCAACCCGGGAGGACTGGGAGGCGACCCTGCTCGGCTGCTCCGACCTGAAGGCCCAACGGGCCTTAGTCGGGCGAGCCCGAGCGGCGGCAGACGCCACTGGGGTCCCGAACTAGGGACCTCCACCTAGTGTTTGTGAGGGTTGGCCCCTTCAGGGTCAGCTCACGCATAACCTCCTGTATTTGTCCTATATAAATGTTTTCTACCACCACCACCGTCAGCACAAAGCCCGAGCACTCGAGGACATCTATCGTACAGACGAACACGCAACATACGCGGCAAGGCAAGATGCAACAACCTATGTGGCCTGTGCTACCAAGTTGCAATCTAACCTTATCTCCGCCGCCACGGTGCGCGCTTCCTCACCCACCGCAGCGGAAGAAACAGCGATAGCGCTGGCCATCGCTGACCCGCGTACGCGTACAGCCATGAGTGACTCAAAAGGAGCTATATTCAAAATTTCTCGGCAGGCTACATCTGCCTTCCTGCCGCACGCTTCCTGCACGGCTGCACTCCCGACCACAAAATTAACCTAATCTGGGTACCCGCCCGCACGGGCAACTCTGGAAGTGATGGGGCCGACAAACTTGCCCGAGCATCACCTCTCATTTCGAATCTGCAAAAGAAAGTTCTAAAGCTATCCACTCCATCCTCCTATGTTATATGCTATTCTCAAGATTACCGCGATCAAACAACATGCACTATCAGTCAGAGAACACAAACTGCAAATCAATTTGCAATTGCCGATTAGCCTGTGTAAATCAGTACGAGCGCGAAACGACATATTCGCGGGGTTCCCCCGATAAACAGTCGTTTAGTTTATTTAGCTACAGCACGCATTGCACCAAAATTTATAAATAAAAAAAAACACGAAGGTTTTTTTTTGCCACACTCAATGCCGTGAGGTTCACTGATGACGCGGCCTGACCCCAACAGAAGGCGTCAAAACGTGGTTTCGGAATTCTAGGCGTCAAAGCTTGTTTACGGAAGTGCACATTTACATCAAGCGCAGCCATTTCGTCGTTTCCGGTGCCTTAATTTTTCATGGTGCTCAAATAAGTCAATGTAGCCTGCTGCTGTGAAATGCAGCGTTTCACCACTCGAGCATTTGAGAAAAGACGAAATCGATCGTGCGAGTCAGTCCCACTGAAAATTTAGAACGACTCGCCCGTAGCACGTATAAATGTTGCACGCAAGGTGCCGCACCTTTCAGATGTCGGTAATGTTGCAGCATGTCAACACATTGGCCCGTACGATGCAAGGTGGAAGAAACACCGTGGACCAAATAGGTATTTTACATTTACAACGGCTGGTGCAGCTCGCAAGCTGCGATCCGCTTGTCTCTAGCCCATAGCTGCACAGGGCGACGATTTAGGAATTGGGCCCACCCAGTCCCATCGGGCTTAAATGGCTGGCCGTTATAATCCGCTCGATTCGACAAAGTATCGGGACAAGCGCTGACTCTGTGTCCTGTGTCTTTCTTCTGTACCTTAATCTTTTAACGCGATAGCGTTTTAAAGGCCTCGTTCGCCAGAAAATCTGGCGTCGGCGTTGTCGCTGTCGGTGTTGTGATCGAAAAATCGCCAGCATATGGGGCTGGCAATCGATAGCGGGAAGCTGACATGACCGTACACTTTCTGGACGTATGGTTGCCTGGCGTTACGCATGGCTGGAGCTGCCAACTCAGGCTTCTCCTTTCATACGGGATAGTGCTATCGGGATCAGCCTGTCAGAAACCTTGGATTGTGAGTCAGACACTTTCCCCTATAGGCTGCGCAGTCATGTTCATACGGCTTGGTTACAGCGGGGCTTTATATCGCGTCATACCCTTAAAGGTGGAGCTTAAATGTCCCCCCATGCTTTTTTTTTTCTTTCCTTTTTTTTGTGTGTGCGCAGATTTTTCTTCCAGCGTGTATTTGTACCAACTCGCCCAAATACAAAGCACCGGGAATGTCACACGACAACCTAGAAATCGAAGTACAGCTAGCACAGCACCAAGTAGAATTGTAGCCGCGAACTTGCATAGGATGATCATCTTAATTTATCAGAACAAAATAAGCTGAGAAGAAGTAGCGGAGAGATATCAAAGCGGGGCGGCTGCGCCGATTCCCACATTTCCGTTGAATTAATGGTTGTCCATTGAAATGGTAGTCTTGACTGTGTAATGGCGTTGCACAGTGCTTTTGAGCGGATTGGCAGCCAGGGAGAGGGGAAAAAAACGAGAGCCATGCGGCGGCCGCTTCTAAATTCAGTTGGAAGAAGGAAGGGGGGGGGGGGGGATGAAATGGATCAAGCCTTACGTAACTATTTCATTCCAGAGTCAAACATGCATGTATCCCTAAGCCATCTCCTAGGCATGTATACGGCTTGGTTAGGTGGCGCTTCATGTCTACGTTGGCCGCTCTTTCGCATGGAATGTAGCTTATGGCTGTAAAGTGTGTGTGTGATATCATAAAGGCACAAATTAAGGTATTAGTGATGAAGAGAGTAGCAAAATGCATGTACACGAACGAAGATAAGCAAGACATAGCCGCTGACAGGAGATGCTATCTCTTAAGTGCGGGCTTAGGTGTTCCCTCCACCCACCCACCTCTTCCCCAATTTTTTTCTTTGCGTTTTTAGTTTCGGCAAAAGAAGTGTGTATTTTAGTTTCTGACGTATTTGCGTAGTATAGGCGTGTTAGGGTCAGTGGTAGTATCTCGTGTAAAACTCTTGTGTACGGCCAATTCTCTAAAATGGTTCCTTCGAAACTTTTCTCGTTATTTCCAGCGGCCAGCGCTGTAAAGGGTAGTTGTGAAGTAAATAATTACTCCTTCTTACATCAAGCTGAGATCGCCTATAGCGATTCCGATTTTGAAAAGGCGTTTAACGTAATCTGTTTCACGCCTTAGCGCATGCTTCCGGTGCCATTATTTGTATACTTAATCCTATAGCTCTCTAAGTGCACTCTGTGCTGAGCAAAGCTACGCAACGCAATGCTTTTATTTTCGCTTACACAAAGTGCGCTACATATATGTATCAATAGTGCCGTGTTATTGTGTTGCACAGACTGACATTTTTTTTTTTCTTTTTCGGTGAGGTGCCATAGAGAGGTTGATTAAAATAATGCGCGGATGAAGTCGTAGAGGGCCGCTCTCACACGACGGACCAAATCGCGAAGCGCTCTCGCGATTCGGTGTGACGTGACCCTATACGTCAGTGATTTCCGCTTCTCCGCCTCAGTCCGCGAACAGCGATTCGCGATAAGACCACCAGACTTTTTCACACTTCAGATCCTTCACGGACGACACTTTTTTTATTATTACTCTCGATAATAGCTTTAAAGCTATACTCCCGGTGCCCAAGCATGCACAACATAACATATATTACACTAAAACGATAGAGGAAGCGAGAAACAGGCTTTTACACAATATACAATACACATTTCAAATGAACGCGCTGGATATTTCATGCCGTTTGATCTTTAAGTCATGACCGTCGCAAAAAGCGGTCAAATCCAAATCAGAGCCCATTTGCGCTCTTTTTCATGAAAGAAAATCTGCGATGACACGCCAACACAGAGTTTCACTCTCCCATCATTCTGATTCAGGGGTGAATGGTGGATGGCATCTCGTCATCTGAGTGATGGTAGTTCTCGTTTTTCGTTGCGTTGCTCTTTTCGAAAAAAGAAAAAAAAAAAAAACAGAAACATATATTTTCCTATCAAGTTTACCCTGGATGAGCTGCGAACTTTCATGCTCATTAATATTTTAATGGCTTGCATTCGTGAGCCTAACCTTATCAATTTTTAATGATTGCCCGTTGTTCGATGCATGGCGCATGCCTCCATGTACTGGAAAAGAGGATCTTATATAAAGGGAAGTTAAAGACGCGAGGACGAAGCTAGAGGCAGGAACGTGAGCCTTCGTGTGGAAGGCTTGCCACAATGGCAACAGCGGTAAAGAGCAGAGAGATCAAAGGATGTTAATCTCGGCCGTGGTGAAGTGAGCCACGAGCCGGGATTGAAGTAACGTGTGCGCTTTCGTTGCTCCCTTTATTTGCACCATTTCAAGCTGCACTATCTTGGCCCACTATAAAGGTGAGGCAGGTCAAGAACACTTTTCTTTAATATCAATCCTTAATGTCATTTGCAAACTCTTCCTTTCACGCAGAAGTGCCAGACGGCCTGTAAAGTCTAAACATTTAAATAGGCTTTGCCAGCTAACTACATAAACGGGTCACTTCTTTTGTACTCATCGTCTGTTTCTTCCTTTACCTCTCGTGACACAGGAAACGGAAACGGACCCGTGAAAACCCTGCGGTTCGAGAAAGGCACTCATTACCTCTTCACACGCTGCGCTGACGTCATCAACCAGGAAATTCTGGAATTATTGAAGACCACCACCAAGCCGACCAAGCTATGACTCTTGGCTAGGCGAACATCTTGTGGTTTCGTTTTGGGACCATTCACTCAGGATGCCTGAGGCATCGTCGGAAGATGTGATTCATCGTGTCGTTGACTTTTCAGCAGCGTGTCGCTGTTATATCTCGCTTCTGCACCTTTAAAGGGGCTCCGGCCCGATGTTCCGGACAGCTGTCACTATGCTTATTCCGCGAACATTGGGAGTGATTTTCACCGAATCATGTGCGCCTTCTACCCCTGGGCGACAAATCACGAACGTTCAATGGCAATTATGTTCTTTTTCCACAGCGACAAAGCCTGTAGTGCACAAAATTGGCTCACGCCATGATGCTTAGCACAGTTGTTTGAGAGTTGCAGTGATTATAATGTGCGTTATTAGACCGCATATAGTTTAAATAATAAAAGCATGGTTTTTATTTTTATTTACAATAGTTTTTCTATGATGGCAATCTTCGCGCTTTGCAATAAATTATGTGTGCCCTGCGCCACTGATAGCGTGGAACAGGCGTCACTTGTGTGTTGGCTTTGTTTAGTGTATTGTTGCGAGCTTCCTTTGGGCTTTGTGGAGGGCATGTTAATGCATGTCACAGACTTATAAAATGTTGCGTCGTTATTTGGACAGACCCCATGTGCCTCGAAGCCAGGGCCAAAGCGGTGGAGGGGTCGTGGCAGGAATGAGCCCAATGTGCAAGCGAAAATGTGCAATAAAATTCGCCACCAAGCACAAAAATGTATTATCACTTTTAAGACATAGTAAAGCTACAGTGTATTTTGAAACATTGTGCCGAATATCTATTGATAGAGCCTCTTCTGTGCCACGAGAGGATTTGTGTGTCGCGTGTCGCAATATAAAAAGAAAGTGCAGTTGATAGCAAAGTTCACAAGCAAATTGAGGCCTTCCTGCAAGTGTGCGCGTGTGTGTGCGCGCGTGTGTGTATCGATGTGCGCGTGTGGGTGTGGGTGTACGTGCGTGCATGTGAGTGCGTGCGCTGAGGAAATTATACGATCTGTGCAAGCTATTCATGACTGCAGTATCTCAGCAGATCAGATGTAATCGTAATGACTCAGTGGTTCAGAGGTGGCCTAGCGCACAAGATGAGCTTCCTAAGGCGGAAAATCGCGATCTCAAACTAATTGTCACGTCCCATGATGCACTCCCTAGTCTTCGACGCCATAGATAGTAAGTGAATCTAAATTCAAAAAATTGAGAATTGCTTAACAAACTTTTAAGTCTACAAATTGGCTAGGGGAATATAAAGTAAAATAATAGTTTTATTTGTCTGCATTTTGTGAAGAACATAGCCGTGTTCAAGTTATGAGCATTGTTTCTGGCGTTTAGCCTGTGGCGCATTATGGGCATGTACACCATCAGGAGAAACTATCACTCCCACTTGTGCGTCCTGCGATCCTCAGTATTCCTGCTCACGACACCCCTGCCGAGATATATCGGCCCCTGCATGCAACCTATCCAGCCTCTCAACAACCTGCATTAATTTAGATTATAGCCGCTAAGGTTGTAACTTCAGCACCATTTACAGTTAATGGCGAGGCTAATTTCACTGAAAACGGAACCCTTACGAGCTAGAAAAGAGCTAATACATGGAAGAACGCCGCAGTATCGGATATTTGCAAGAGTGCAATGCAATGCCATGGGAGCTCTTGTACCGAGCAGAACAGAAAACGAAGGGTTACACGCCAATATTAAAGCAGACTTTGCACCACATCGCTACTACTATTATGTCGTATAAGGAGGACGAAAAGAAAATCTACGAAGACAGAAAATAAAAACCACGACACTCGATGTCGCCGCCAGTTTCGCTAGTTTTAAGCGAAGTAGAAGGGAAAAATAAAAATCCAGCTTTAGGTTCGAGTCACCTGGCAACGAAAGCGCCTCGGACATCCGAAATAAAAAAATAAATAAACATCAACGGAGTCACAAAAGTCCTCAATCGAAACGCTCTCCTATACCGGTCTTTAGAGAGAACGAAAACCTCGCGCAGCTATCATCAATCTCCCTTTAAATTCAATACGACAAGGTAGCGCCCTTTTGGTCACTCGCACAACTCAGCGACGCTACAAGTTTGTAGGAAAGCCGATGATCCAACGACGGAACAGGGTGTCCCTCTACAGTTCGCGAGGTCCGAGCAGCGAACAATACTGAACATGGCGGCGTTCATCACCACACATATTCAAAGGATATGCTCCTTTCATCCGTCCACCTAAACCGCGCGGTAGCATAGGCGTGAAAGCGCCTCGCCTGGCGCCGATCGCTTTTATACTTCACACATTCCAGGTCATGTCACCACGTTCAGTGATTTGACAACATCGAGCAACGACGCCCCACGCTGCTGTCCCTCTGGGAATTTGCACGTGAGGCAGTCATTGACTCCGAAATGTGACCTCCCTGAACCTACTACCCCTTTGGCGCGTAGCGGCATTCCTCTTTCCTATCTATTTATTCCTCGAACCTCCTTGTAAATTACTCTTCGCGAGCGTCCCGAGTCGCGGTTAAAACTGATTGGCAGATATAAAACAGTTTTCTCGTTTTGATTGTCATTCGTTTTTGATGTCAAACGCATGTCATTACCTCAGTAATTATATTTTCTGAAAAGTTTGTGCAGTCGCTCATATATGCGACCGTGCCTTGCGCATGCGGTCAGGACTTCGAAGCCAACTAAAACGCCACGCTGTCCTTTCAGTTCATCATGTGGGATCATTGGACCAATGCTTCTATAAGAGAGGGAAATATTAAGCGCAAAGCGAGGAGGACGATGGCAAGATTAAGAAATGACTATCTGTTCAATCGTGTTGGAGCTGAAATGTTAAGGAGCCCAAACAGTGCACAAGGGTATAAGAAACAGCGGAGGAGAGCACAGAGGATACTGAGCTCACACAGCAAGCACGCCTTGCCCGTCGACTCTACCCCCCTCCCCACTCCCAGCTGTCTCACTCCCAACAAATCCTCTGGAGGCGTCTTCAAACCCGAACGCTTCTCACCCCTCAACGCCTATCCTACTAGCGATCCGTTTCCCCTGAGTGCACTCTCTGTGGAGAGTTGCACGCCACCTTGGACCACATTCTTTTCGGCTGCCCTGCCGATCCTCCCCCGCAGGGACAGCCCGCCATCGGATCATAAGAGGAATGGGAGGCCCTCCTTACGTCGCAGGACCTGGACATCCAACTTCGCTGTGTGGACCGGGGTGCCAGTGCCATGGCCCTACGTGACCTGGACACATGCGCGTAATGTGAGGGCCGTGCGGGGGCCCTGGGTCCTTGAAGGGTCCAAACTCGCTCGTGAAATAAAGTTTTTTCCTCCTCCTCCTCTTGGGATCCCAGTCAATGAGAAAGGAGGAACGGCAGAATGGCTGCAACAGATCAAACGTGAGTGACAGCAAGTCATGCTCATCGGGGGATCACAAGTTCGAAGGTGACTCGATGTAAGTAGCCCACACCCTGGTGCAAGCTGCTTTTGTGTCGAAGACTGCATATGGCGCCGTCTGCAATGGCCTCACCAGGAAGCAGACAGCGCAGCTCGAAGCCATGCACCGGACAGTCCTGCCTGTGATCACTGGCCTTCCTGGTCACGCGCATATTGAGAAGTTGTGCATACACTCTGGTCTACCCATGTTAGAAATAAATGTAAATAGTCTAGCTCAGAGGGGAGAAGAGCAGCGTGCCCTCAACCACCAAGTCTAGTATAGCTGCTCATAGCAGACCAGTCCCATGTATGCCGTAAAACATTGAAGGTGCGCTTAGAAACAAGCATGGTACGGATTCGGTACTTGGCATCGGAGTTATATTTGTGGTTCGAAGGGTACCTAACATAACATCTGAAGGGGTACTGCTAAACGCAGAATAGAAAAGCAGCCTCAGCACAAAGATGTCCGCTCCGCTCTGCATGCACCACGCTAGAGCAGTGATCTGTGATGCGATTTGAATGAAGTTGTTAAACCAGTTGAAATTCGTTGGAGGATCAAAGTGCAGTGCGGTACGTGACTTGTGTGCGTCCGTGCATGCAGTAAGAGAAAGAGTGGACTGGATAGTTTAAAAGCGGCATAACTTCTGTAAAGGGCCACCTGTGGCTGGGCCAGGCACACCGCGTTTTGACGGACGCGAACAACTCTGCAGCACAAATGTCATTGTTGTTTTTTTTTTTCTTTGGTAAGGAGGACGCAAATTAAGCAATTTTAGAATATAAGATGTAAAAGTGGGTGACAGTATGCACGCATATGTGCTAAAAAATCGCATTTTTTTCTGCAGTACGGAATGCATGACGAGGGTTTCTCACTGCAGATGTTTTGCTAGAGCATTGCAATGCAAGCGCCCATAATTCCCGTTTCACTGCTGCACCACTTGGGACGTGAAATGTCAATGCCTACCACAATCACGTTATTCGCCTGACGTTCCCTTCCCACCAACCCCATTAACTTCCATGTTAATGGGGTTTGGGGGTAACGCTTTAAGGTACCTTACCCCGCCAGGTGGTTCAATGGTTTGAGCGCTCGACTTCCAAGGAAGCGGGACAGAATCCCCGACCGTGTTTTTCGATGGAGGCTAAAAGCCAGGTGCCGGTGTGTTGTGCGATGTCAGAGCACGTTAAAGAGTCTCAGGTGGTCGAAATTTCCGGAGCCTCCACTACGGCGTCTCTCATAGCCCGAGTCGCTTTGGGACGTCAAACCCCCCCAAACCACAACCAAGGGAACAATGATAGGCTATCATTTCCGAGGCGACAAAGAGCTAAGTTGAAAAGTATAGCTGCAGCCTCAATCAATTTGTTTCGGAAGTGCAGAGTATCACTGCACTCTCGAAGTAGTGGAACACGTGCATTGAAGGCCAAATAGGCATTTGGAAAAACGATGCATGTATCGATTTTTATCTCCTTGTTTAGCTCAAAATAAAGGAGGTTTTCATTTTAGTTAGCATCTTATATACGTTCTACTTAGTGAGTGCATATGCGGGCAACTACCTCGATACTTAGGGTTGCAATGCATAAATGTGATGACTAAACGAAGATACTGCTCTAAGGAAGGCACGTTCGAAGTAGGCATTAGCTGTTGAGGGGAACACAGTTTCTATGCATGCTTGCGTGTGTTTTTTTTCTGTTGCTTTAGTCTGGGAAGCTTACGTATTCGCAACAGTAAGGGTGGACACTGGCCCATACTCAATTTGTATGATGACATTACTTTAATAAGAAACGAACACATCTGGTGTCGCAAACGAGCTCCAATTCCAGTATAAAAGAAACCAAACCGTCGGCCAAGGAAAGCACAGTGATATTTTTTTTTTTTTTTTCATTTCAGCTGTTGATATCAATTCGTACTGTATTCCTTTTAAGCGTTACAGATAATTAAAATATAAATTCTCTTTCTGTGTGGTAACAGAGGAGGTTGTTCTTCGTAAGATCTCTTGCTTGTTTCTACTCGAAAGTGAGCTCAACTCCAATTCACCCTTAACCCGTGTGCGCTCTGCATACCGTAGGTTACACTAGATACACTACACTAGATACAATTACACTAGATAGGACCGCAGTAATCTTGAAGGTTTCTTGCAGACATTTTTTGCCGAAATCATGCAGTCGGCTATAGAAGTGTTTCTCTTCCGTAACAGCCGGAAGTGACATCTTCCGCTACAAAGACTGGAGCGGGCGAGGTTTAAACCCATGTCCTTGCTCCGCAGCCGACGGGCAGCTGCGAGCCAATGTTGCTGATCAAAAACAAAAGACAGGACTCGGAACTGCAAGGAGAAATAATTTATTTGTGCTTTCCGACTAAGTAGCAAACAAAATGTAGGGTCTCCTTTTGTAGTGTTCTCTTAGGTGTACAAGTTTTCTCTCGATGAAATGTGGCTAATATGTATTCGCGTTGTCTCCTAAAATTTAAGCACAGCTCTCGCAGCAGTGTTGTCAGTCATTGTCGGTTTGTAGCATGCAACCTTGAGACATTGTGCAGTCATATTTAGCTTAAGCTTCGACGAGGATCTCGCCTGAGCCATAACCTTTAGCACTTCGACCGGCCCATCCAGACCTCCGCAAGTTCTCCTGGCGAGTCCAGTCCTCCAGTCCGTCATTGTAGTAACGGTAGCCTCTCCCCGAGCCGGACCCTTGGCCGCTGCCGCTACCCCATCCGCTTCCCTGACCGGAGCCAGTTCCTTGTCCACCGCAGCCACCACCTTGCCCACAGCCAGATCCTTGGCCGGAACCAGATCCTTGTCCTCCTCCCCAACCGCCGCCTTGACCGGAACCAGATCCTTTTCCACCACCTTGGCCGGAACCAGATCCTTGTCCCCCACCCCAGCCGCCACCTTGACCAGATCCTTGTCCTCCGCAGCCTCGGCCTTGTCCACAGCCAGAGCCTTGTCCCCAACCCCCTCCTTGACCGGAACCTTTTCCACCGCCTTGGCCGGAACCAGAACCTTGTCCACCACCCCAGCCGCCGCCTTGACCGGATCCTTGTCCTCCGCAGCCTCGGCCTTGACCACAGCCAGAGCTTTGTCCAGAGCCTTGGCCTCCGCCCCAGCCTTGACCGGAACCAGACCCTTTTCCACCGCCCTGGCCAGAACCTGATCCTTTTCCTCCTCCCCAGCCACTGCCTTGACCGGAACCTTTTCCACCGCCTTGGCCGGAACCAGAACCTTGTCCTCCTCCCCAGCCACCACCTTGGCCGGAACCAGAACCTTGTCCTCCTCCCCAGCCACCACCTTGGCCGGAACCAGAACCTTGTCCTCCTCCCCAGCCACCGCCTTGGCCGGAACCAGAACCTTGTCCTCCTCCCCAGCCACCGCCTTGGCCGGAACCAGAACCTTGTCCTCCTCCCCAGCCACCGCCTTGGCCGGAACCAGAACCTTGTCCTCCTCCCCAGCCACCGCCTTGGCCGGAACCAGAACCTTGTCCTCCTCCCCAGCCACCGCCTTGGCCGGAACCAGAACCTTGTCCTCCTCCCCAGCCACCGCCTTGACCGGAACCTTGTCCACCGCCTTGACCGGAACCAGATCCTTGTCCTCCGCAGCCTCGGCCTTGTCCACAGCCAGAGCCTTGGCCTCCGCCCCAGCCGCCGCCTTGACCGGAACCAGATCCTTTTCCTCCTCCCCAGCCACTGCCTTGACCGGAACCAGATCCTTTTCCTCCTCCCCAGCCACTGCCTTGACCGGAACCAGATCCTTTTCCTCCTCCCCAGCCACTGCCTTGACCGGAACCTTTTCCACCGCCTTGGCCGGAACCAGAATCATGTCCTCCTCCCCAGCCGCCGCCTTGTCCGGAACCAGATCCTTGTCCTCCTCCCCAGCCGCCGCCTTGGCCGGAACCAGATCCTTGTCCTCCTCCCCAACCACCTCCTTGACCGGAACCTTTTCCACCGCCTTGGCCGGAACCAGAACCTTGCCCACCACCCCAGCCGCCGCCTTGACCGGATCCTTGTCCTCTGCAGCCTCGGCCTTGTACACAGCCAGAGCCTTGTCCGCTGCCTTGGCCTCCGCCCCAGCCGCTGCCTTGGCCGGAACCGGATCCTGTTCCTCCACCCCAGCCCTGACGTCCAGCTGGTGCTCCACCACAGCATTCAGAGGCTTGACCGCCTCCTTTCCCTTTACCCCAGCCACTTCCTTGTCCACTTCCGCCACTCCAGCCGACTTGACCGCTGCCGCCAAACCAGCCAGTGCTTTGCCCTTTCACTGCTCCCCAACGGTCGCCCTGTACAGATCCCGGTCCTGTTCCGAATCCAGAACCACTTTCCCAAGCTTTTGCGTTCTTTGAAACGTTTCCGTCGCTGCCACTGGAGCCCCATCCCCATCCAGATCCGCTGCCAGCAGTCTCATTGGCGAAACTCGACCAACCAGAGCCGCTCTGGCCGGTACCCGACGTGTGCCAAGAACGGTCGCCACCTGCGATCCATTGCGAACCTGGCAATGGCACAGTTGCGTTTGCTCCGCTGTTAGATGCATTCTGTCCCGAGTCAGATGCATGCCAAATCCTCTGGACATTCCCTGCCCACGGGCCATTAAGCGGCTGCCTGGTCTGGGCATCGTCTCGCGCTACGGTGGGCTGCTCCGTCAGTGCTATTGTTGTCGTTCCAGCAGTGTCTAGCGGCGCTGGTACTGTTGGCCGCTTCGTCTTGTGCAGTGACATGCATTCTGCTTTCTGCGGCCACGCGGACGCGCAGACCACGATAACCAAAAGTGCACCGACGGTCATGGCCTGAAAGTTATAGCAGAGGGAGAGAAAAATGGCGCTGAAATGCACTGATTGGCGAAAACAAGATGACACCGCTATACTGCGCAGATTTGTAGGCGCATGCTCCCGTTCCAGAAACGAAGCAAGAAAGGGGTATACGCTAGCTGATTGCACAATATGCGGCATTAAAATGTACTCTGAAAGACAAGACTTGGAGCCCAGTGTGTAATTTCGTCTCCTGGTTCTGGTCGTGCGCGGCCAGATGCTAACGCGGAACATAATTCTCTTAGCTATAACAGCTGAGAAGAATTTCCAGTGAACAGCGATGTCTACACTTGCAAAATCCGCTTGCCTACGCAGTGAATAACGCAAAATGTAGGACGTTTACTCACGGTGCCGTCTCCAGCCGGTGTCCTTGTCATGTGGCGAGTGTTGGCGGAAAGCGAGCTTTTATACGTTTGCGCTGAGTGGCCGAAAAGTGAAACCAGAGGTCGCCGTGTTGACAGAAGGAGGAGAAAACGATAAAGCAAAAAAAAAAAGAGCCTGCACAGCAAGTATGATCCCGCTTTAGGAAAAGTTTGATAAAGAATAAGAAAAGAGAGGCGAACATCGGGTGGAAGCAATCTCTTGATAAGTAAATACGCTGTCGCTGCATATCGAAAGGTTTGGATGTCGTGTATCCAACTTCACCGTACAAGCGATGTCGCCGGAAAACGGTCGTGACAAGTAGGACAACCCGATACGGGGATGTTTTATCGAAGGGTGTTAGAGCTTGCTCTGTTAGCGTGCCTGTGTCTTATCTTACTTTCCTGGTGAGTAGTGAGTCATCATATGACTAATTCATAGATATGTACATGCTATATTCAACCCACGTGTTCCACCACAATGTCTCGACTGTCTTTTATTCGACAATGACAGTAGGCTTCTTTTTTTTTCTTTGGCCAAAGCAGAGTCAGCATAGCCCATGAATAATTCGGTTTCTTCAGAAAACTGCTGACCAGTCCCCGCATACCACATCAGAAGCATGGGAACGAAAGACATGAACAAAAAAGCTTTAGCTGCACAGATTACCGGCATCCTTGGCAGACGGCTGAACTGTATATCTTACTTTTCCTAGAGCAAACTATATCACTTATCCACAAAGTAGGAAGCAATGTCACAATGGCTTGCAAGATTCCTTTACTGTTGGTATCAATGCGCCGCGGTTGCGATTACTAATACGATTTGAACTTAATAAGCTGCCTACAAGAGATACACTCTCTGTACAGAGTTTATGTTATAACTTAGGATACAAGTGGGGATTTGCAATGAACCAAATGTAAGAAATTCCTGCCTTTATACATTTCCTCTCCATCAAAACTCGAGAGCCGCAACTGGAAATCAATCTTCCGACATTGTTTTCGGTTTTCCTATAACGCATAGTCGCTGAGCATACTACTAATATCTTGTTTACAAGTTGTTTTCTGTGCTTCAGGATTTGTTACTAACGGATTTAGAAATCGTAGGTAATCTAAGTCGGCCTTTATTGGAGTGACACGTCGTCGTGCGACTGCATTCTCGGCTTTTATGTCATTGCAGTCCACGCACGGACTGCATGAATTCTTGCCCCACGGAATGTAGTATTAATGGGATCCGGTAAAAACGTCCCCGGAGCAAATGTCCCCGGAGCAAATGTCCCCGGAAAAAATGTCCCCGGAAGAAACGTCCCCGGAAAAAAATGTCCCTATTGGCGAAGTAGAAAAAAATGTCCCCAAACGGGGCTGAAGTCTTGCGCTATAGGAAATAGACTACGTTTCCCCGTGGCGAGCTGCAATGATGAATGGTGCATGTTAACTTTATTACAGCGGTTTCACCTGTCGGCTTGGAATTGACCGCGAACATCGAACTGATGCGGGCATTCATGACAAAATAATTATGACCGCGGTAATACCCCCCCCCCCCCCCCCCCCCCCCATTGACAGCGCCTCGTCTTCACTTTGTTTGCGGGGAAAAGAGGAGCTGGCTACCGGCATTACCGGAGAAGCTTGGAGCGATGCTTTAATATGTCCATGATGCACGACCGGTTAAGCCTCGTTCTGCTTATACCATCATCACCCTTATCACAAATCTACACCAGCATCACAAGAACGGTTGAACCTCGTCACCAGAAGGTCTGGAAAGTAATTCTAGTGACGTCTTCTGCTTTGGGCGCTTTCCCGAGACTACATACGCTGATCCGCTTGTACCTTTCTACGTGGGCAGTGTTAGCAAACTTATTAGACCTGCCATATATGATTGCTTAACGAGCGGCGGAGCTCGGAACCTCGCAACGTATAAAGAGCCAGATGGCTCTTTCACCATGCTTTTACACAGTTCTTGTAAACATTTCGTGTCCCCAGAGGACGCAGGTTAAAATTATTAATGATTACATTTAACTCAAAGCCAAGAAAGGAGAATGTCATAAAATGTGTGTGTGTGTATTTTTTTTTTTTTTTCATGTGAGTTCTGGAAGAAATCTTTTTTTAGGACCGGCTTTGGCCTTGGGGACGTTCCTTCCTAGTTTGCCGCTTCTTCAGGGGACATTTCTTCCGGGGACGTTTTTTCCGGGGACGTTTTTACCTACACCCAGTATTAATATAATATATTTCGAGAACGCCTTCTCGGGTTAGCATTGCTTCGCTTGCTCTTTGTGCTCAAGATGGAACACGCTTGATTCAATCGGTAATTATAGGACCATGACGGTTATTTGTATCAGTTTGACATAACGGACAGTAATGCTGAGTCTTATGAAGTAAAATAAAAAATTAGGGCAGATTACATTCTCATGTAAGACTGGTGACACAGCGATGCTGTTTGCGTTTGGTTCGACTAAGCTACCTGTGATTGTACTTATACTTCGAGACTCTTCATTTCTATCTGTTGTCGGCGGCGGTAAAGCGTGACAGATACTGCGCCCTTTCTTTCCTGTAAACCAAATTGAAACGCCGCTGATTCCTGCTGCATGGCGTCTGCTTCTGTGTGCGGTGTAGTGCGACGTTCGAGGAAGCGTCAAATGTAAGGCGCAGCACGGACGACTGGATTGGACGCCCGGCGGGGTCAGCTTCGTATTGCGTGAATCGCCTGGTGAAGTCATGGGCCATGAGAGGATGTAACGTCAATTCCGGTTATTAGACATGACCGAATGCGACGTCATGCTAACGTTACGTCCGATCATGAGGTCACGTCCGGTCGTGATGACGTCATTACTGCAAACGTATGAGGTTGCGCACGCTACACGAAACAACATCGGGCTTAAACAGCATCGCTGTTAAAAAGAAACAAAAAGCCAATTGCGCAGAAAGAGGATGTGGTTGTGTAGAAGTTAAACAAATACTAGAAATATTACATTCACAGACTGAATTAAGAATGACTTTGTAGACGTCAGATTTTAGAGCCATTTTTTTAACCTACACCAGCTATACAGTGTAGCAAAACACCATTGGAGGTATTGGAAATTTGCTACACCGGTGTAGCTGGTGTAGGGTAAAAAAATGGCCCTGTTGTGTGGGCAATGCAGAAGACCTGTTGTTATTCTTTAAAATTTCCGTCCCATCTAATTTTATTGCGACCACATTGCTGCTTCCATTTAGCACTGACTTTGAGACTGATGATGGTTATATACGAGTGCACCCTGGCTATAATTTATTTTCTTTTTCTGTATGACTAATTACGAGATGATACTGAATTTGGTGACTAATTTGCGGGGACAATGTCAAACTTTCTATCGCGGTTAATTGCCGTTTATATCTGTTCAACGGCTTGCAAAAATCGGCTCGCGACTCAGTGCTATTCTGATCGCTTCGAACATGGATGTATTGCTCCTATATATTTTCAGCTATGTATGAACCCAACGAACAACCATAATAACGTAGCCTGCGCGTTTCATACGGTCTTGCGGTTTCGTTGTGCACGGAGGCTATGTGCATTTTAGGTCCTTTTTTATTATTATTTAGCACATACCTTACCAGGTCGCCGTCTGCTGGAAAGTGATCACATGCAGCTTTTCACGTGACTACCGCTGTTAGCAACAGACCGACGAGGGGAAGAGGGCTTGAAACTTTTCTAGGTAACACTGGTACCCCCCTCCCGCCACCGCTAAATCTCATTCCTGAATAATGTATTTGTGCTAAAGCATGAGCTAATATGAGCTTCAGTAAATGGCATTTTAGTACGAACAGCAATACTCTGTAAGACTCCTATATATAATTTTCTTTCAAATGCTTTTCAGGACAAACGAGCTGGACGTACGTTGCTCTCGCAGGCTGCTTGCAGCCCTGCGAAAGACAGGGGCGATCTGATGTAATCAGGATCATGAGCACTGCAGTAGGTAATTATGCTCCTACGCGACCTGCGAACTGGCGGGGCGACAGCAGGAGCACAATTATCGATTATAGTGCGCAGGGGCGAGATTCAGTTAGAAGCACAATTACCTATTATCGTGCACACGGTCTTGAACGGTCGCAGTGCTGCGAACATCTTGTGAGAAAAAGTATAGCTAAAGGCTCAGTAATTTCATGCTATAGACTTCATTATGTGATTTTTGAAAGGGGGGACGTCAGGTGAGCTAAAATTTCATTGCAGGAACAGAAAAATTGGGAGGACACTTAGGCTGCAACAGCATTAAATGGCTCCCGTCTGCAGATGCGCCGATTTGTGGTGACACCACTTGCGAGTTGCTGATGACCCTGAGGACGCAAGTATACGCGGACGTGATGGACGCCGAACAACTGCGTGCATTAATAACTAGTTCCTAAAACATTGCGGAAAGTGCATGCGTGCTTTGGGACGTGGAAAACAGTCCAGCCACAGAAGCTGCTCACATATATTGGTTTACTGTCGCTGTCGTACGTTTCAATATCAGCACGCCAGGTTGCAGACGGTGAGATACGTCTGAGTACAAATATCAGGTCCACGCAGGCAGCTCCTGTAGCTGTTCCGCGCAAAGGCCGGGGTGCCGTCAAAGAGATTTAACACAGCGTGATCCGCGATCCGTCGCCGTGACCGCTCCCGCGCTCAGCCGGTACCTATGCGCGGATTGGTCCATTGCCGCCGAGGCGATCTGGACATGCGCAGAGGCACACACGGTAGCGGATCGCGGTAACATATCACGCGGTAACGGATCGCGGGTCGCGCTATACTAAATCTCTCTATTATCGAGTTTTGGAACAGCGTGGCTCTGTCGATTATGGGGACAAAGGAATAGCGGGTGCGCCAATGAGCACGCGCATAATGCTGCGATGACAGCTGCGCAAGACATAGCTAGACGGGAACGCTACGCACTGGCGCCCAGCTGTTCCCCATATTAGAGCACTATACCCATATCCAAATAATCGATATGGTCACCCTATTCTAAACCTCTCTATTGAAGATGAGTCCTGCATTCTTCAAAAAACGTGACAATATCCTGCCTTCGAGCTTTCTTTAAGGCGCTTCCCCAGCACTAATGATTCGCGCATTGAGATCTCAAGGTATATTAATTATGTGGCTCTGAAGTGCGGTCTAGAAGGAATTCTAGTTGTGCTGCATCAAATTTACCACTAATTTGGATGTGGCCACCTATAGCAGAGGTGGTGTGTAACGTGCCAGAACTGGATGTTGAACGTAAGCGAGAAGGGCGGCGTATGTATATACCAGAACTTTTGTTGGATGTCCGGTCATTCCAGGCAGAAATTTCTCATATCCAGAAAGTCTAAAAGAAGAAGTAATGTTCGAAGCTCCGGAAACGCGCTTGAAAATCCTCTGTCCACTTGGTGCTCCACACGGCATTCCATACCGAGACTGCTTCCTCGGATAGTGGGGATGACATTAAAGTCACGACTGCTGCTATTAAATAGTTACAAGCTTCTGCTCAATACTTCTAAAATTAGACAGCTGTCCTATCAATACCCGCGTCCACTCCATCAATTATCACTCGTAAGGCGCGGCTCGTTTCATAACTAATATGATTGTCATTACGCTCAGCAATCTTTATCGGAGGATTTTGTTATTTGCTTTAGCGAGAAATACAATTTTTATTGCAAAAGCAATACTACGACAGCCAAAGCAAGACCTCGGGTGTGGCCGCAGCTACGCCGTGAAGAAGCGTAGCTACGGTCTGCTCATAAAAAATCAGCCTGCCATGACATTTGAATTCACGTTACCCCTATGCCACGGGCAGGAGCTGCCAACTCGGGTCGCTCCTTTCATATGGGAGGGCGATATCAGAATGAGCCTGCCAGAACCGTTTGCATTCTCGTTACCCCTACGACACGCAGGCACGTTCATACAGCTTGGTTGAAGCGTGGCTTTTTATGTGGGCTGGTAGCTTACGCTCTCGCGTCATACCCTTAAAGGATGAGCTTAAGTGTCCCCAATAATGTAGCACCTTACACTGATAGAGCGTGATAGAGGAATAATGTAGCAGGCGAAAGAAGCTTCCGCACTTGCTTTCGCAATTCAACTATAGGTTAACCAGAGGTTAAACCACAACTAATTTTGTTGTTGTTGTTGTTGTTGTTGTTGATCACAATCACTGTCGATTATTGTTGTGCCGGAATGCCCCTGCACTGCATAACACGGCGGCGCCGCTGCTCAAATTCTTAATCTGCCACTAGTTACACGCTCTATAGTTCGTGCCCTGTTTGTAGCAGGCGCCAGCGCTTCTTGAGTGCTGTGTTTACACGAACAGACGCGTGGTGTTGTGGCTCGCATCTCTACTGCTCCGTTCTGCTTCCTTTTCTCTCCCACCTATTGGCCAAAGCCGAAACATTTCGCCGGGCTCCCGAAATATGCAAAAGCAGTCATTCGCCTTACAAAACGGTTGGAACATAGTCGTAATACCAAATTCCGGGAAAGGCACTTTGCGGTGCCGGTTGCTGAGCATCCAAAGCGGTGAATACTAATACGTATTCTTTTAAAGGCTCATTGAAAGGGTGTTCGCCGAAATTAAGGAAAGCAGACGATAATGATATATGTTGGATCGCTTATGATCATGCAGCTTTGATCTTGCTATCATAGCGCCAGAGATATCAGCGATTACAAGCGCGGCCTCCACATTTTCGGTCGAAGCGAGTAAAACGTATTTTGGATTAGAAAACTTTTATTGCCAGCATTTAGTCGTACGTAGGCACTATACTATACATGGATTCGAGTTCTTAGATCGCGGACTCAAGCCCGCGGACTCGCTCCCGTGCTCGCGGCGACCACCGGCGCCGGTCTTTCTGCTTCTGAACGTCGTAAGGCCTACATGACGTCACTCGGAAGGGGCTCCCACACAAGGCCGCAGAGAAAAAGTAAACTGCCCGGTAGCGAAATCGTTGCAACCGGGAAAGACATAAAGATATGACACTTTCTCTACATAACCCAAACATTTGGTAGGCTAATTTTAAGCCCATTTCTGCGCCCCTTTAGGGTTGCAGAAAGGTAAATAAACTTTGCTTTATGCTACCAGATCAGCCGCAGTTGCATTCTAAGTCACCGAGTGAATCATCATGACCACTATATCATTCTGGCCCCATTCACGGCAGCGCAATGGCCTGCCCCATATATCCCCAATTAACCCTGTCCTAACATCCCAACTCCTTCTTTAGTCATTCGTCGAGTACTCAAGAAAGAGATAATGAGCTGAATACCATGAGCCACTACATTATATTCCAGGAGGTTTCTCGGAATAATAAAAGTTTAAAAAGTGGATTTTCTGAAACAACTTAGTAGCCGATGGCTACAGATAAGCTCAGCAGGAGCGAAGAGGCTTGTCAGTGCGACGATTCTCAATGACACGCAAACCAATCTCCGTCAGTAGTCAGAGAGAGACAAGTTTATTTGCCCCAGATGTCGTGAATTAGGGGTCCTGTGTGGCCCCCGGGTGGGGGCGACATCCTGGGCCCACGAAATAAGTGCAAGCGCATGCCACTATCAGAGGGCTGGTGACGATGATGATGATGATATTGTTAGCTAGTCCCTTTGTAACGGGTGGACACCAGATTGGTGTCCCAGCTAAAAAAAACCCACACACACACAATTGTCGAAAGACACAGCAACTAAGAAGTTCACACGCAGCACTTCACCTGGTCACACCCCACGACCGCGCCTACCCACACACCACACACACACACATACACACACCCATACCCGGCCCAAACGTCATCACAGTTGGCCAACTGCACTCCACCATTCGGCGAGCCTTCTCTTTGTCGCCGCAGCTGCTTTAAGCAATGCTTTGTCAGCGGCCGCGCTGTCTCCGGCGGCGCCGTAAGTTCAGAGTAGCCTTGCGGTTTTCCCGCTCACTGCGAGCGGCGCCATATTTGCTCAGATGATGCAGTTACATCGAGTAGCCGTTGATATCGGCAAATACAGCCATTTTTCTTTTTTCCGCTGGCTCGCATATGTTTCATTACCACAAGCCAGTGGGTTGTATTTATTTATTATAGATAACTGCTGCAGCGTGTTTACAGCGTTCCGGAGGATGACCTCCTCCGTATGTTTTACAGAACGAGAAACGCAACAAGCACGCGGACATATGGCACTCGCATTTGGTCGCGTAACACAACCCCGCAGTGTAAGGCCGAGATCGTATACTGAAGGAGATTTTTCTCCTCTCAGGAGGCTAGTGGAAAAGAAGAGAAAAGAAAATTACCTGTGTGCGCCTCTTGAAGACTGGCGGCAGCGGGCCAGCAGTACCAGTGGTAACGCAATCACTTGTTTTTATGACGTTCCTCATAGAAAACTTTTCTTTTACTTAAAATGGAAATTGCGAATTATTCTGATGAAAGTCACTGGGCGTAATTGAGCTGCAGTTTGTATATTTTTTTAATTGAATCACCTCATTGTAAAATTTAAGACTGGTTACGCTGGAAATCGCAAATTTTTAGTTCTAAAAATTTTTCAGTAACTTATTGGTTTTGTTGGGTTCAGATATCTTCCCCAAAGGGCACATGTCTCAAAAGCCGACTATGCATTTCATATTGCTAATAGAGGTAGCGTACATTGTGTGAGAAAAAAAAATGGTATGCTCTGCATTTTGGCTTATGATAAAGTGCAATTTCTAATTGTGCGAAAACTTTTAGTGCGTAGAAAAAGTAAATACAATATTGTTAATTTTAAGTACAGTTTCTCGTTCTCTTGGAAAATTCAAGGGAGCATCACATGACCAAAAATATTACCCAGTATATTCAAGGACATTACCTTCCACTGTGCAACAAAGAGCCATAAATTTTATCTATTAAATCGGCGAGCGTCGAGCGCGAGATTCGATGTATATGCCGCGGAATGACCCTTTAAAGTTCATTTGGTATTTATTATTTAGCATTTAGTATTTAGCATTTATTTAGTATTTAGTAAGGGTCATATGATATTTATGTCGTAACAAACCGCTCGTTATGAATTGTTATGAATTTGAAAGGCTCGGCCTTGTCCGCACGAGCTCATGTTTTTGGCGATGAGGTCAGGGAATTCTGATGACCATTCCAACACAGGCAAGGAAAAATAGGCTTCGAATTTTGGAAATACATTGTGTCTGCAGACTGGGTATAGTTCTTCCGAATTTTCAGTATATACTGCGATAAATAAAGTCGCCGTGCAAGGCGCTGCAGCCACCGCTGCGACTCAATATTTCCACTTATCTGAACAGATATGTGTCCCTGCTGGGGCCTTATTCTTCCCCAAAAGTTTCTTATCGGGTTGTATTCGTTGTCGCTTGAAGTGTGCGATTTGTCTGAAATTTTATTCTATTTTATTGACATGCTCAGAGTTCAGAATGTATTTTTTTCTACGATTTCTGGAACGCATGAGTAATCTCTTAAAAGAAAAAAAAAATCGGCTGTAAAAAAAAATTGCTGTGCTCCTTTAGTCACCAAACTGTTCAGTGATAGCAAAGAAATTAGTAAAGTTCCCATGGCCTTATCTTACATTAGAAATAATTTCGCTACTGGATGTGCAGAAATATCTAGACAGGCGTTGTGCCACGCTTGAATTATTGTATGGAGCGTTTGTGTTATCTGCCATCACATTTAAAATATTATAATTCAATTTCGATTTGTTCAGTTGTTCAGTTGTTCCATTGCTGAACTCGGAAAGATATGCTTGCGGATTGAAAAACGTCATTTTATTTATCCTGGTGTTTGTTTAATCTGTCCGAAGTGTCTCACTTCTATTTTGCACTTATAAAGTGTCTTGCTTTGTTTATTGAATGTGATTACTTTGGTGCTCTCCAGACGCCGTACGTATTATATGTGGGGCTGGCGACTTGACAAGCCGCCTACTGGCAGACTGTTTTTTTTTTCTGTAGTCCTCCATCTGGAGAGCACACCCAGTCGGGAAAAATTTCTGATGTTACAACAGAATTTCTGTGCGGGTTTTGACGGGAAACCTGTTGTGGCAACAGAACATTCTGTAGTAACATCAGAAATTTCTGTATTTACAACAAAAAAGTGCTACAGAACTACAGACAACTGAAATATACTACAGGAAAACTACAGAACTACAGAAAAAATTTGATGGTTACGACAGAACTACAGGATATTTTGTCGTAGTTTTGACACCGTTCTGTAGATTTTTCGACTTGGAAAATGAATATTTGATTTGATTTACACAATCAATAATTTGAGAGTTCCTGCGGGTGCATGCACTAAACCGTTTAGGACTCTGTTCGGCTACAATGAGGCTTCTGAAGTTTCCTCATCTTGTTGCAGAGCCAAGCTTATAGGCAGCAATATCAGTACATGGTCAAAATTCTGTCAAAAGAACGTCCTATGTAACACTGAGGGAATTGTGTCAATCCTGCACCCCTCTTTTCTGCAAGAAAGCGCGGTATAGACGCTTTCGACATGAAGTAAACATTGCAAGTCTCACGAAAGTGCTGTTTGTTCCATTTATTTGCTTCAGCCAGTTGCTGAGGTGCTCGTCCTGGTGCCAGTTCTCGTGGCAACAAAAGTGGCTCGAACCACAAAACATTGGTCGTTGTGCAGTCACTATTGCTATGTCGGAAGGTATTTCAAAACGTCCTCTTCATACACTGTAACCAGAGGTCCGTTGTCTTGCGCTCAGTCATGTTTGGGCGTACATCAACGCTATTTTTCGCGCTTTCGTATCTTCTAACGCGTTTCCTGGCAAGAGTGAAGCCATCCGTGCTCCTTGCGCCGTTTTGTTTTTCGCGTGCTTTTGTGTTTTTACGTGCTTCCGTAAAACGTACGTATAACCCCTTTTTACCCCTTTCTCCAAGTTGATCACCACCTTGCCACCTCCCACTCTACTCTTACTGCGTCCCTTCTCTCCTTGGATCATGCCGTTCATTAACATTTGAGCCCCCATAAATCTATCCTCTGTGCCGGACGTAATGATCTCGACTTGTGGTACCTTTTCCATTGCGCCGGCCTTCAAGATGCGCCCTTCCGCGATGGCGGTGAGGATTTCTACCTTTGTCATCACCATGCCGGCCGCGATGACCCGAGTCTTCGCTCCTGCTACGCCCATCCCCATGATTCTTGTCGTCGGCACCACTCCCGCCGGCAAAACCTTCACGGTTCTTGTCAGCTTCGTCGCTCCCGCCTTGCCAACCGTTCCGATTCTTTTCGGCGTCGTCACTCCCGCCGTGCCAACCGTTCCGATTCTTTTCGGCGTCGTCACTCCCGCCGTGCCAACCGTTCCGATTCTTTTCGGCGTCGTCACTCCCGCCGTGCCAACCGGCGTCATTGCTCCCGCCGTGCCAACCATTCCGATTTTTTTCGGCGTCACCCCTCCCACCATGCCAACCGTTCCGATCCTTTTCGGCGTCGTCACTCCCGCCCTGCCAACCGTTCCGATTCTTGTCAGCGTCCTCACTCCCACCATGCCAGCCTGCGTCATTGCTCCCGCCCTGCCAACTTTTGTCATTGCTCCCACCGTTCCAACCGGCTTCTTTGTTCCCACCGTTCCAACCGACGTCTTCGTTCCCACCACTCCAGCCGGCGTCTTTGTTCCCGCCGCGCCAACCGCCACGATTATCGGCGTCATCCCTGCCGCTGCGCAAACTGCCCTTTCTGCTGGCGCTTCTCTGATCGTTTACGTCGTCCAGTGGTCCTCGGGAACCGGTGGCGTTCTCAGAAAGGTGCTGAAGCGAAACGCGGCTGCCTGCATCGATGGCCTCCTGCGACGGGCTTTCGTCGCTAGTTTGCTGCGAGAAGTCGGAAACACCAGGAGCAGGATCATCCCTGGCTTCAGTCCGTGTAAAGGAGGCGCATGCCACGAACAGGAGCAGAGCACGGGTGAAGGTCATGCTCTGCGACATCAAATGAACCCACCATTTAGTTCACACTGTAGTGATGAGAGCGTTAGCGTAGCGGATACATGCTAGTGCATTCGTAAACCAAATAGCCAGATTCCTGCTGCACACGCCCAATAACCAGTGCGCGGCCTGGTAAAGTGCACACCAAGTTCCATATCATCATCAGCAGCAGCAGCAGCATCATCATCATCCGTACTATAACCACTGCTGGGTGAAGGCCGTTCTCATATTAC